>NC_086365.1:300000-600000 GCF_036324505.1 Eleginops maclovinus
CAAACTGATTCATTACAAAACAAGTGTGAAGACTTGGAAGCGAGATCAAGGAGGAACAATATCAGGATTGTTGGAGTACCAGAGAGCCAGAACAGCTCTGCTACCGCTGTTTCAGCGCTTCTACAGAAGGCATTTGACCTCGATGAGGCCCTGGTACTGGATAGATCTCATCGCTCACTGCAGCCATCGCCAAGACAGGGAGACCAGCCGCGTGTCATTGTGGCTCGCCTACATTACTTCCATGACTGCGTTAACATCCTTCGCCAGGCCAGGACGAAGCAGCAGACTAAGGTGGACGGAATGACCATCTCTGTATACCCAGATTACACTACACGGGTGGCCAAAGCTCGAGCAGGTTTCAACGCGGTGAGGCAACAACTACGAGGACTTGAAGGAGTTAAGTATGGCATCCTCTACCCGGCTGGTCTTAGGATCACCCACAACAACCAGGAGCGGATGTTTTCCTCACCAGAAGAAGCGCAGGTTTACATCTCGAAGAATATCTCCACACGGGGGGCTTCCCACAGTGAATGACTGGTATGACAAGAAACGTACTCTGGAGCCGTAGCTATTAAGAAACATTTATTGGAACTTTACTTTGTTCTCAGTCAGCTGATAAGCTAAACTTTACCTTGAATTGATAGCTCTACCACCAGCTTTACTATCATATCTCATGTCATCAAAATTATGCCGCCAATTATTATAGAATTTATCTTTTTCTTTTCTCTCTTTTGCTCTTTTCTTCTTTCCTTTATTTCTTTTGTGCCCTTACACTCGCGCGTGCCTGTGTGCATGTGAACGTGCGCCTGTTTGAACTAAACCTTAGAGCCCCTCTCTGCAAGACTCGTTCCTAATATATAAAGAAAGTATGCGAGTGGGTGGATGTGCGGGCGTGTGTGAGGGTATGGGGGAGAGAGGGCGTATACTCATATTAGGATGCAATATTATTAGGTGCAATATTATCTTACTCTTACCATGTTGATTATTATTACCAGTTATTCAACATTTAATTGCCTTTACTAGACCACTCATATGCATTCTATCTAATTACTTTACTCTTCTTTTCTGTTTACCAATCTTAATTACTTACTACTATAACTGTTTGTTTACTTTAAATACTATTAAGTGCTACAACTGTTGTCACTTTGTTCTGGGGTTCTTAGTGGACTGTTTAGTGTGAACCCAATATACTCATGTGGGGACTTAGAATTAGGAGAGGCTAGAGCGACCTGGGTGTTCGAACAGGTCAGCTTAGGGTTTCAAGGCCTTTTTATTATTATTTGTAATTTTATGTTTTTGTCTAATAAGAAACACTCACATGTTTGTATATTTTTCTCAAAATCTGTTACTGCACTGGGGACATACATTTCACTTGAGCTAGTCCGGCTGGTCACACAGCTATACATCTGCATAACATATCAAGATGGCAACAATAAGCTCCCAGGGCCTAGGCTCAATAAGACTCATTAGTTGGAATATTAAAGGGATCCAGCATTTTATCAAGCATGATAGGGTTTTCACACGCCTAAAATCATTAGGTTCAGACATTATGTACCTCCAAGAGACGCACCTTCGAAATGAAGAATATGACAAATTGAAGAAAAACTGGATTGGGCAGGTATATCATTCAGATTATGGTGACAGATCTAGAGGGGCTGCAATACTGATTAGGAAAGGTCTTCCTTTCACACCAATTGATATTACACCAGATAACAAGGGTCGATTCATTATAGTAACAGGGAAGCTGTATGGTAACTTGGTAGCACTTGTCAATCTTTATGGCCCCAACTGGGATAACCCTCAGTTTTTCTCCAGCCTCGTTGAAAAACTCCCAGACCTTAATTCACATTTGTTGATATTAGGGGGAAATTTTAATTGTACTTTACAGCCAGCCTTAGACAAATCTAATCCTAGACAAAACAACAATGTGTCCAAATCAGGTGCACTACTTATATCCTTCATGCAATCTTATAAATTATATGATCCTTGGAGACACGCCAACCCCTCCACTAGACAGTTTTCTTTTTTTTCGCCATTTTCACCTTTCATATACAAGAATCGACTTTTTCCTTATTGACTATAGAACATTGTCCTTTGTAACTGATAGAAGATACCATAGTATCACAATTTCGGATCACTGCCCTGTCCAGTTGGACATGTCATTTCCGAACAGTTCTGTGCCCCAGCGCTCATGGCAACTAGACCCGCTGCTATTAAAACAACCATCATTTGAAAAATGTATCTCTGACCAAATAGACTTCTTCCTCCTGACAAACACCACCCAAGGAATGTCATATGGCATCATATGGGATTCGCTTAAGGCATATCTCAGGGGTCAGATTATCTCATATGCAGCTCATAAGAAAAGAGAACGCGATAAACGCCTCAAGGAGTTGAACCAACAAATACTGAATATAGACAATCAACTGGCCCGTAACTCGACACCTGAACTTTTTAAGGAACGGTTATTGCTACAAACAGAATTTGACAACCTCTCTATAAGACAGACTGAACGGATGATGTTAAAAACAAGACAAAAATACTATGAACATGGTGAGAGTGCAGGGAAGTTATTATGTCACCAACTTAAACAAACAATGATACAAAACGCAATCCCAGAAATTCGTGTCTCATCAGATTCGACTTCTTCACATCCACAAGCTATTAATGATCGCTTTAAAGCATATTATACCGAACTTTACAAATCACAGGCTTCAGCAAACGTGGTGGCCCTTCAGGATTTCTTAGATGACCTACCCCTACCACAAATCACTACGGAGGACAGAGATTTACTTGATGCCCATATAACGACAGAGGAGATAACACAGGCAATAAAATCCATGCGAAATGGAAAAACGCCTGGTCCAGATGGATTTCCTGTAGAATTTTACAAGACGTTTGTTTCCAAGCTGGCACCTTTTTTACGTTTATTGTTTCAAGAAATCACTTCAGACAAGAAACTACCACCCACCATGACACAGGCTACTATATCAGTTTTGTTGAAGAAAGACAAGGACCCATTGGACTGTGGCTCATACCGTCCGATCAGCCTACTGTGTTGTGATTACAAGATTCTTATAAAAGCTCTATCACGTCGTTTAGAAACAGTGACACCAAAAATTATTGATCCGGATCAAACAGGGTTTATACCAGGGCGGCAGTCGTTTTATAATATGAGGCGTGTTCAATGTGCTCTATTCTAACCACTCAAGCCCGCAGGCAGAGGTTGTGCTCTCACTCGATGCAGAGAAGGCCTTTGACCGGGTTGAGTGGGATTATCTATTTACTGTGCTTGATAAATTTGGATTCTGCCCCATTTTTACCTCGTTGGTTAGGATATTATATGCATCACCCATGGCCTCAGTACATCCAAACTCCATTAGATCCAGTTACTTTAGGCTACATAGAGGTACACGGCAGGGATGCTGCCTCTCACCATTTTTATTTGATCTGGCCATTGAGCCGCTTGCTGCATCCTTGAGAATGCAACAGTGTATTGCGGGTATCACCAGAAATGAAACGGTGCATAAAGTGTCGTTGTATGCAGATGACCTCTTATTATATATATCAAACCCAATGGAATCAATCCCCAAACTTATACACACATTACAGAAATTTTGAAAACTATCAGGTTATAGTCTTAACCTAACCAAAAGTTTGCTCTTCCCCATAAATCAACTAGATAAATCCACAGATTATAGCGGCTTCCCATTCAAATTAGAACAACAAGCTTTCACCTATTTGGGCATAAACGTTACACGGTCATATAAGGACCTATTTGACCATAACTTTAAAGTTTTGTTAGAACGTACTAAACAGGACTTTCTTAAATGGTCAGCTCTCCCTATCACACTAGCGGGCCGAGTTAACACAATCAAGATGACAGTGCTACCACGGTTCTTATATTTGTTTCAGATGATCCCGATTCTGTTAACCAAGTCATGGTTTAAACGACTGAATAGCCACATCACTAGTTTTATTTGGGGCACCTCCCACCCGCGAATTAAGAGAACTCCACTAGAGATGCCCAAGAACACGGGGGGACTGGGCCTGCCTAACTTACTGTTTTATTACTGGGCAGCTAACATCTCCAAGTTGAATAACTGGATCTTTTAACATAAAAACAAAGCGGGGCTAACGTGGGCCACAATGGAACTCGAATCTAATTCGCCGCTTTCACCGATCTCCATCATAAGCAGCCCCCTGCTCAGTAATTTAAGTCTTCAACGCCTGGGGCCGGTTATTAGAAATTCCCTAAAGATATGGCTGCAATTTAGAAAACATTTCCACCTCAATCAATCAATAACTCTCCTTCCCCTGGTACGAAATCACCTGTTTCCCCCATCCCAAGCTGACACTGCTTTTGAAACATGGCATCGAAATGGGTTGGTGTTCTTCAACGACCTCTTTGTAGATGGCACATTCGCCTCCTTCGACCTATTGCAGAAAGACAATAATATTCCTAAAAACCACTTCTTCAGATAACTGCAAGTGCGCAGCTTTGCCAAGAAGCACTTCTCCTTTCCTCACTTACCGGCTAAGGATGTCTTGGACTCCATATTGGAGCTAGACCCTAGTGGAAGGAGGAGGGTAGCCAAGATTTATCAAATGTTACAAGATATCGACCCACCGTCATGGGAAAGTACTCGGTTGGCATGGGAAAAGGACTTAGACATTGCACTATCCGAGGAGATATGGCAAAAAAGTTTGAAGCGTACACACACCACATCTCTTTGCATACGGCATGGTCTTATCCAATTTAAAGTTGTACATAGACTGCACTATTCAAATGAGAAACTGGCCAGAATATACCCTAACGTCAATCCTGAATGTCCAAGATGCAGCCACAATCCAGCTACAGTGGGTCACATGTTTTGGTCATGCAGGTCTCTGAACAGCTTGTGGACCAACATTTTTGAAGCTATATCTTATATATGTGGTGTTAATGTAGACCCTGACCCAGTAATCGCCATCTTTGGGACAATACTTCCAGAAAAACATTTTACTAACTTACAGATGAATGCCGTAGCGTTTTTAACCCTGATGGCGCGGAGATCAATTCTCATACAGTGGAAGTCGGTAAGCCCTCCCTCATTCAAACACTGGGTTAAAGAGGTGCTCTCTATGATTCCACTACAGAAACTAAAATATAGCCGTAACAGTAACAAAGACAGATTTATTCAAACCTGGACTCCCTTTATAGAGTTTATTGAGAACATATCTTTCACCTGACATCCCTTTGGCATGCCAGCCTTTGCAGATGTAGAGTGACCAGCTGGATTTATGTAACAGATAAGATTTTCCCCATCATGTCTTCTGTGCAGGAGTGTACTTTATGGGAGCCTACATACAGTATGCTAGGTATTTATTTATTTATCTATTTTCTCCTTTTGGGTGGATCAGATGCATATGTACTTGCGAGTATGCACTTCTATATGGGTACATGTGTATATGTCTGTATGCTTTTGTGTGTATAAGTCACATGTATGGTTATATGTGCGTGAGTATGAGTGCATCCATGTAACTAGGACTGTGCAGGTGTGAGAACATGTGCACATCTTTATTTATTTATTTTGTTATTTTAATTTTATTTTGTAGCCTTGTGGGAGTGGGTGGGCTGGATGGTGTATTGTTTTGTGAAAAAGTTCTATAAATAAAGTGCTTAAAAAGAAATTATAAAAAATATTCCCTTAAGATTTTCATCTCTTCTTTACAGAAGAGGATTAGGGCCACACGAAAAAATGTTTTTGGAATTCTGGAAGAATTCTGACATTTTTCTCAGAATTCTGACTTTAAAGTCAGAAGTACGGGTTCCTGTAGTGGCCTAACAGCACTACGGAACAATGAAGAAGGTAACAGAGTTTCTGCGCGCCAGAGGGGTCCCAGAGGAAAGCATATTCCAAATGGCAGAACAAAAGGTGAATTATAAATCTATTTGCGTGCGTTAGAATGAGAAATGCAAACCATGGTTTGCTCGCAGCAAGTGTGTTAGCTTATATGCTAGTCCACAAGTCTGCTGTTGTGCATACGTGTCACTTTCTGAAGTGTCGCAGTCAAGGTTTCTTTCATGGCAGCAAATTCCCTGTCAATACGCTAGTGTCTTTCTGCACATGACAGTTTTGCCACCACTGATTCCCTCTACAAGCTTTCTGAATGAAGGCTGCTCAACCAAGGAGAAAGGCTGGACATCATCAATCACAAACTCAAATATTAGTCTACTGACTGTACCCTGGGATGTGCTGCTGTGTCCAAGTCAAAGATTTGTTTGTTTGAAGGGAGGATGCAATGCCTCTTGTCCTCCTTGTCCATGTTCAGCAGGCTGCTCACCTATCTCAGGCCGACTAGTGTCTGCTTTGGTCAGAAGTAAGTGACTTGGATGCTTCCTCTGAGAAACACAAAGCGCACATTAAAAAAGCAAGCAACGTTTCATCTGCTACTCCAAACCAGAGCTAGTAAACTTGAAATCTCAAGAAAAGTGGGTTCAGGAAATGAAAGTTATTTTCATTTCTTTATTCATTCCATATTTGTGCTGGTGAAATTGTTTAGCCTAATATAATGTTCTATGTTCGTTGTTTATAGGGAATATTGCACTACGGTCATTTATGCTGTGGTATCACGTAGTGAAACAGGAAGCGGAAGAACTCTGTTTAGATGTAAACATACCAGCACTTTCAGCTGCTCGTGACATGTTCGATAATTGTCATTTCACTGCAATTGTCCATTAAAGCAAGTGAACAAATGGAATGTTGTTCTTATTTAGTTTAATTGTTTGTCCAGCTATTCCTTCCTTTGTTACAATTATCCTTTGTCAGATTAATAGCGGGAATGATAAATACGTGAGTGGACCACGATTATATTGACAAGTAACCTAGCCCAGGAACCTGAATATATTAGCGTGTCGTCGAAAACATAAGACCTTGAGACCAAGGATGAGTGTGCATTGCCCTATCGAGGATTGTGACTATGTAGCTACACATGCAGAGGCAGCAGTGGTGGTGGTGGCCATGCTTAACATACACGCGACCACACACGCTGCAGTCCCCAGGGAGCCGCGCGCAAATGCTGAAATGGAGAAACTCAGGCGCCCCTCCATAGCATTGGCCGGAACGGCCGAGACCTGGTCATACTTCCTAACCCGCTGGGGAGAGTACAAGAGGGGCACTAAACTTGTTGGGTCCGACGTTGTCACTCAACTGCTAGAGTGCTGTGAGGAGGATCTGAGAAAAGACCTCACCCGTGCAGCGGGCAAGTGCCTAGTGGACAATGATGAAAAGGATGTCCTCGCCGCCATGAGAGCACTCGCCCTCGCTCACCACCTGTACGACGACATGTGTGACAAGTGGACGAAGCGCCCGTTCAACCCACACCCCGTACGTCTACCTCACACTCACCATTGAACGTGATGATTACAAAGCACTGGGCCTCGACCTTCGGAAATGCACCCGCGCTGTGACTGTGCCTGCCATGGCTGACACAGGGTGCCAGAGCTGCCTGATCGGCCAACAGATGGGCCTGAAAGAGGACCTTATTCCCGTATCCATAACCATGAAGGCCGCGAACAATGAGGGAATACGGATTCTCGGGGCCGCAGTCGTCAGGTTCGCCGGTAACAGCAACGACGCCCGAAGGTTGGAGACACGTCAGATCGCGTATGTGACGGACACTTCAGAGCGTATATTCCTTTCGTGCACAGCCTGCGTGGACCTGGGCATGATCTCAGACAAGTTCCCAACACTCGGGGAGGTAAACCTGGCGGCCTCGGAGTCATGTGACTGCCCGCGGCGTGCGGAGCCTCCTACCAGGCCAGCCTCGCTCCCCATGCCGGCCACGGAGGCTAACAGGGAAGCTCTACGGAAACACTTGCTTGGAATATACGCTCAGAGCACATTGTTACATCTGGGGCACAATAAAATGATAAAACCCAAATGCACGACTCGACACAAAAGGAGTTTCCAAAAAAAGGTTTTTTACTAGAGGTAATATTCCATAGTCACAAAAGTCTAAGCATAACGCACACTAGCGTGGTGATAACTCAAAACGATCTGGCACTGGGCACAGAGACAAACGCCAGCTTAAATATACAAGGTGAACACAGGTGTAAACAATAAGGGAGGGGCAGTTAATCAGGTCAAGGGGAAATCAAGCTACCTGAAATGAGAAAGGATGTTAGTGATAAAATAAAACCTGAAATGACACACAGGAGATGGCAGACAACAAAAAGGATTATTGGACACAGACTAGACAATACATATACATAAACTAAGGTCCGAAAAACCATAACCATAATTCAGCATATTTGCAGAGACACAACACACATTCAATACATTCCCCCACCAGCCCCTTCCGAGGATGTCCGTACCACCACTTCGTCTCATGCTTGATGAGGATGCAACGCCAGTTGCCTGCCACACCCCAATTCCCGTGGCCATACACTGGCAAAGTGAAGTGAAAGCGGGCCTCGACCAGGACGTTCATCCTGGCGTGTTGGAAGAAGTGCCCATTGGCACGCCGGTGACGTGGTGTCACCGCATGGTGATCTGTGCAAAGAAGAACGGCTAGCCACAACGCACTGTCGACTTCCAAGCCCTGACAAGCATGCGCTCCGCGAGACCCACCACACGCAATCCCCGTTCCACCAGGCGAGACAGGTACCCAGTGGGAAACGCAAGACCGTGTTCGACGCCTGGAAAGGCTACCACAGCGTTGCATATGCCACCTACGCCGTGCCATTGCCACATATGGGACGCCTGAAAAGCTTGCATCGGACGGGGGGCCAGAGTTCAGCTCCGCCCGAGACCGTCTTTCCTTTCGCAGATGGGGCGTGCACCACCGTCCCTCATTGGTGAGATACGCGACTTCCTCCCGATTGCCCCCGGGAAGTACAGGCCGCACGAGACATGCGGGTGGTGAAAACTGCTCAGCACATCACCAGGACGGAGCTGCCATCCATGGAGGACCTCTACACCCAGCGGTGTAGGAAGAAGGCCGGTAGGATATTAAAGGACCCCAATCACCCCAGCAACAATCTGTTCTGTCTGCTGCCGTCTGGCAGACGGTACCGCAGCATCCGGACCAAGACTACCAGACTCAGAGACAGTTTTATACCACAGGCTATAAGAATGCTGAACTCCTGACCGTCTACTCACATCTTTTTACACACATACATGTATATCTATATATTATACATATCTGTTTATAGTACACATATCTATATATTGTACATATCTGCCATATACATCTGCTATACATAATATATGCATCTGCCAATACCTCCTCATTCCACAAGTATTTAAATACTCTCAATGTATTCCACATATGTATATATTTCACATCCTCAAATCTTTATTATTGTTACTGTAAATATTCTTCTCTCTTTTTGCACATTTTATTTATGTTATTTTAGCACCATGTATGTTGAGTTGTTGGAGGAGCACGCGACATAAGATTTTCATTGCCAACATATACGCTGTATCTGCTGTGCATATGACAAATAAAACCTTGAAAACTTGAAACCTTGAAACATGGCGTGAGACGCTGATGGCGAGGGAGGAAGCCCTCTGCAAACACCACATCCGCACGGCTGGCGCTTGGGCGGAGCACACCAAACGCCTCCCACCTCTCAAGATGGGGGACTTAGTCCGCGTGCAGAACCAGACAGGACCCCACAACAACAAGTGGGACAGGACAGGCAGTGTCGTGGAGGTGCGTCAGCACGATCAGTATGTGGTCAAGATTAACGGGTTGGGCAGGGTCTCACTTCGGAAACGGAGATTCCTGCGCGAGTTCTACCTGGTTCGCAATGACCAGCCAATACCTTGATAAATCTATGACGATCTGACGTCTCGCATCGCCATGCCAGCACCTGTTGCGACACCGTGGCTGCCTGATCTTGTGTGCCGCCCAGTGATCCCTGTGACGGAATCAGGGCCCACTCCGACACCAGCACTGACGTCTTCTGCGGGCATTGTGTTGATGTTGTGGACTTTACCGTTGTGTTTATGGTGCGTACAACCATATGTTCAATTCTGTGTTTCTTTCAGCCTTTTTTTTAGAGTTTTAAAGGCTCATGGGGAGATAGGGAATATTGCACTACGGTCATTTATGCTGTTGCATGTAGTGAAACAGGAAGCGGAAGAACTCTGTTTAGATGTAAACATACCAGCACTTTCAGCTGCTCATGACATGTTCGATTATTGTCATTTCACTGCAATCGTCCATTAGAGCAAGTGAACAAATGGAATGTTGTTCTTATTTAGTTTAATTGTTTGTACAGCTATTCCTTCCTTTGTTACAATTATCCTTTGTCAGATTAATAGCGGGAATGATACGCATATAAAGTAATGTACTTTGTTCAGTATGCTATTCACACTTGACACTCAAACTTCAATTAAACTGCCATAAACTTATACCGGTCTGGGGCTAGTGTTGTTACCACACACCATTCCGGTCACAAGCATCACCACTTACAGTCCCAAAATATTTTTCAATAGCTAGTTAGCTAACTAACGTTAACTTTAGCTAACTGGATTTCTGTGTAGCTAACCTTGACGGATGGTCTTACCTGTAAATGTTTCTTCAAATTTGATGTCGACTCCTTGGACAACGACAGTACATTCAGGGGCGCAGATAGGTTTTTGAAACTGTGGGGGACAAAGCTGTCAGCAACGCCCCCCCTCCCCCCAACCCTGTGTTGTGCGAAGAATATACTCTGATGCCCTCAGGGCGGCGCTATTACTCAGCCATGACATAACCCATCAAACTTATTTGCCCATCATTGCAAGAAATAAAGCATATTGGTACTGCTTCCAATCACTCACCAAGCATGCCACATGCAGTATGCAAAAACTGTTTTATTTAAACATTAACTGACTTTAAGCACACTGATTCACACCAAAAGAGCAGGCTGTAAAAAACAAAAATGTAATTAAAACACTTCTTACTGTGCCTTACAAACACAAACAGCAAAGCCTACATATATACAAAAATAAGTTTGTAAAAAAGTACTCTACATGAGTTTTCAATAAGTGGCCTCAAATGCAAAAACAGATTAAGTGAAAGATCCAAAAATCTCTCTCCTCCGATCCTTGCCCTGAATATACTGTTGGGCAATGTCTTTGCTATTAAGTTTGTCCAGCCTCTCTTGGTGGATATGGCACACTGCCATTCCATTCACCCTTTTTTGGGTGGTGGTAGACCGCAACCATGTTTTAAGCCTGCGCAAGCCACTGAAACTCCTCTCTGCCTCAGCAGACGATGCAGGCACAACCATTAACAATCGGACCACTGTCTCAACTTGCGCAAAAAGGGCACGAACTTCAACAGGCATTGCTTTTAGGAGCTGTGCAGCATCTGCAGTGGTTTTGTAATTGTACTTGTTCTTAAACATAGCTAATTGGATTTTCAAATCTTCCCACTGGAGCTCAGGGTATTTCTCTGCATTTCTCTGGGCATCTCTCTCTACATTGCTTGCAGTGGGGGTCAGCAGCAAGGCCTCCAATTCCTTAAGTGCATCTATTCCAGGCTGCATAAACCTGTCGGTAAGTTGTGTGTCTACTTTGTCCAGGACTCGGTAGAACTCCACTCTGTGGAACTCCACAGCAGATGCAGGCCTGTGTGCAGGTGCTGGCCCAGAATACCTCTTAGGGGGCCTTTGTGTGCGAGGTAGAGCAATGGGCTCTAGAGACAGCTTCTCAACCATGTCCTCTGCTTCCTTAAAGACTGCCTCAAAGTGGTCTGACTTTCTTTTGGATCTTAAACTCTCTTGGACAACAGAGACTGCAGAGACCATGCCCTCCACTGTCTGGGTTCTTTTCTGGAGAGATGTATTCAGCAATTCCAGTTCCCTAATCACATCTAAGGCCAGCATGAGCCCCAGTACAACATTGCCTTGTTGCAGCCTAACATGTAGGCCCTCTGCCCGACTTGCAGATTCCGAATTGCTTGCAGACATCTGATCGAGTGATTGCAGCACTGTGCCATATTGCCCGAGAACAGCACGGATAGCAGGTGTGCGTACTGTCCACCTTGTGGGACATAAAGGCCTGATAGACTGCACTGGCCCTTCTCCTTCAGATGCGGCAATGGCTTTGAATTTGTCTTTCAGTTTGCCAGACTGACCACAAAATGTGCCAAGGTCATGGATCCAGTCAAGGGCATTTCTGATGAAAGGGGAGGTTGTGCAAGCTTGCTGTGTGACTAAATTTAAACAGTGTGCACCACAATGGATATATGGTGCTAATGGCTGGCTTCTTTGGATTACTGCTTGGGCGCCTGCATATTTGCCAGATATATTTGAAGCACCATTGTATGCCTGACCTCTAAGGCTCGATATTGGCAGATTTAATCTCAACAGCACATCCAAAATGATTTTGGCAAGATTTTCGCCTGTTGTTGAAGTTGTCTCATACAACCCAATGAACTCTTCATGCACCATCAAATCTTTGTCAACATAACGTAGACACAGGGCCTCCTGCTCCACGCCTGAGATATCCCTTGTCCCATCCATTATGATGGCATACTGTAAAACTGGGAGGGACTGTATCTCATGTGCAATTTCCCTGATGATTGATGTACTCATCAAATCTAACATCTCATTTTGGCAATCCCAAGATGTGTGCACTCCCCTCTTTCCAGACAACCATCTTGTAAAAGCTGGATCCCCCTCAGCTTTGTATTTCAGGAGCTGGTTAAAGTTGCCTTCATGATGTTCATGCCCCCTAAAGGCCATCCCCTGCCTTGCCAGGTGCATAACACCCCCTATTATTTTTAACAGGCTTTCTCTGCTTTCTGCCTGTTGCGCACTGACTGCACTGCTCAATTGTGTGGTTATAGGTTTACTTTCAGATGCAGCTGTTGTGACAGCCACTTTGTGACCAGCTGATTTTTCGTGGATGGAGAATCTTTCCAGGGCTTTTCTCCAGTTTCTAAAGCCGGAGTTTACAAAAGCTGGGTCTATGCTCTTGGCTTGAGCTGGTTTTGCACTTCTGTAATATTTAGAGCACTGAAAACACAGAACACCATCGATGCCAGGATTGACATGCAGCCAGGGATGCTTTTCATACCATGCTTTCTGGAATGACAGAGTACGGTCCTTCATCACTTGTTTTTTCACAAATTTAGGGTCAGGTTGATTTGGTTTCGTATATGTACTAATCATGTCAACCTCCTCTCCCTTTCCTACATCTGCCTCTGGCCTTGCCATCTCGTCTCCTGTCCATCCTTCTTCTGACCCTCCTCCTCTCTCTCCTTCTTCTGTCCCTCCCTCTTCTCACTCTCTTCCTTCTGCCTCTTCCAGCTGTAGGCCTAATGCACTACTACTGCTGCTACCCTCCAGTGGTGGATCACTTTCAGTTTCACCTCTCTCACTGCCATCTTCAGGAACTACCTGCAGGCCAGGACCATGATAACATTTTAATATACTATAAACATTATAACTGCTTTAAGGCATTAGCACCATTAACAGTAACTTAACGTGGACATACAAGCTACCACAGAGGCTACCGGTCCCAGACGGCATATCTCTACAAGAGATTGTAAGATTCTATAAGTATGCCAACATAATGTGTTGCTATGGGAGGCAAACTTCCTGTCTGTATAAATGAGTGTGTCAACCAGCATCATAGTAGCCTACAAGCATTTTATTTTCATAAGCTTCAAAATAATAAAATATATGTAATTTTGTGTAGTGCACTTTTGTCTATAATGGTTAGTAATGCCTACAAAGTTCGATTCTGGACAAAAAATAATGTACTGTGTCTGGTAAGATAGCAAGCTAACAGGCTCAGTCATTCAAGTTCAATGGAGGTTCAATGGGGATCTGCTAAACGCCAACACTGATTCACCTTAAATTGAACACATTGCGTCAGTCTAAATGATTGAATATTACCATGTCCATTTCAGTTAATATCTGTCATGATATCTGACTGAGTGTTAGTAATTAAAATTACTGTTTATAGTTTAAAATGATCACGTTAGCGCCACTACAGTGGCATTTGTCTAGCTCTAAAGTTCGTTTTTCTCATGATTCAACCTGTAACAACTTAGGCTAAGCCTACACCATTAGATACACCATCACAGATTCAAGTACACATTTCCAAAAGACCCCCAACAACTCCAGAAAGTTGCAATGGCCGATTAAACTGATAATAAATAAATAAATAAATAAATGCATAAAGGTTGATTCCCTCCCCTTGTGAAATTGGCACATCTCTTCCTCTACGTTCTCACTGTCTGTCTCTAGGCCTACTCCATACAGTTTTTCTTAAACGGCGACATTACTCCGAACAGACAACCAAAAAAATGCAAGGTGATATGATACCGTAATGCACAGTTTACTTACAGTTGATGCTTTTAAAAAAAAGATGCAATAGTTTTCTGCTTCTTAGGTTTGGCTGGCCTCATCCTGCATGTGTTATGGGGTCCTGAATTAGGAGGTGTCTCACTGATGCCTGTCATACTCGTTCTGGGTAACCATGGAAACCAGGCGTGAGACAACGCCAGAAAGATAACTTTTAGAATCTCTGAAAACGAAGATCCGTCTTTGATCTGACTGTTTTATGTGAGTTGTTGCAAAGCAGTAAATTAGTCTTTTGATTGTCTGAGAGGTTCGCCTTATGCAAAGACAGAAAGCTGATTTTTTTTTCCAAATAAAAGTGAGGGGGACGGATTGAAGGTCGTTCGAATCTGTGTACGTCAGAACCCCCACGACGTACACGCTATCTGCGCCCCTGAGTACATTTACAGCTGGAATGCACAGCTTGCACTGCACTGTAATATTGTTTCCGCTTTCTCCTTTGAAAACTAAATTATCGCGACATATCCAACCAGTAAATGCATTCTTACGACGTGCCATGATGACCAGAGTGGTGTTGTGAGACTCGTGAAAGTTCGCGCATGTTCATCGTCATATCATTCTTTATTTTTTAAATATATTTTACCATGTTAATCCTGCTACTAATCCATATTTTTTCAAAATGTATCGGTAATCTGATTACGTCTTTTTTTTCTGTAACGGTAAGGGAATACAGTTACCTTTTTTTGTATCCTAATTACGTAACGCCATTGTATATGTATTCCGTTACTCCCCAAGCCTGATAATGGGTTTAGTTTTTTCGACATACGAGTTGATGCTTATTGGAACAGTGACGGCTAACCAAGACCAACAGCATGTTTCTGTAGAGATTGAATTAAGTATGTTTATCAAGGCAGCTAGCTGAGAGCCTGATGTCTACCACTCACCTGCCTGCTAGTTATCGGGTGAGTTATAGAGAAAAAACTGCTAACTTTTGTCTCGAGATATTCTCTGTACAAAAACATTGTAAAAGTGATTATTGCAGTAAGACAACCAAACAGCATGATTTTACATTCATTTTTGATAACAGTTCAATATTATTCAAATAAAAACGATATTTTAATCTTGAAGAACTGTTCATTGATAATCTGATTGTAGTACACAGCTCCATTTTAAAAAAAGCACTTATATATTACATATATCTAAAACACACCTCCTAAATAACACACTTGTTCTTCAGTTATGTTATGTTTCTTGTCATTTCTGTAAGGTACAGACATGCCTGAAAGACACCGCTGCGTCACCATTTTCTCCTTCAACGAGGGTCCAGAAGAACATAAAAGAGGAACATGAAAACCTGATTTTATGAGATTCAAGACCAATAAAGGCCAATAAAATTAACTGAGAAACTACACTTTCATTGTGAAAATAAAGATTTGCACTCTGAATAGTTTTGTGGCCTAACAGGACCGTTTGTTTAGTTGCACATCAGACAAAGTGCGGTCAACAGATCAAATGCACCTATTTTTTTGCTATTTCAACATGTACTGTACAATCGATGAGATGATTATTTCTATTTGCCTCGCTATATAATCTTTACAATACTTGTGCCTTTTACTGCGGAACAAATGGTGCCCATCTGCAGTCAGATTTGAATGAGTAATTTAACATATTCAGTAAGAATAAAAGACAAAAAGGAGTACAAATACAAATGCAATGTATTGAACCAGACGGTATCAAAGATGAACTATCAACAAGGTTTTATATAAAAAAAGGACAAGATAGACAAAGGGTACATGTCAGGGGGAGCGAAGCAGGAAGGACCCAAAAGCAGGAAGGACACAGGGTTTAACTGAAAACACCTTTATTTCAAGACCAAAGCGAACAGAACTCTCTCCCTAAGGAACACATCCAAATACGACGAGGATCTAACAAAAACTGAAGGACAAACAGAAATTAAATACTAGAGGAGTGATCACAAAGACAAGACACAGGTGGGGAGGGAGGAAAAACACAGGAGCACCAGGTGAACACAATCAGGTAATCAAACAGGAGGGAACACAGAGACAGGAAGAAGAAGCAGACATAACTAGTGAAGTGCGCACCTTTCAAAATAAAACCCAGACAAATCGTGACGGTACATTATGTTAACCTATTAAATGTATAAGTAAACACCTTTTGTCAAATAAAGAGACAGACTGGGCCTGTGCAGGTGGTAACGGCTACTGTATGCCCAGTATGGGCTCAGGTTCTGTAGGTGCAGCTGGTGCAGGGCTTCCTTCCTCAGGCCTGGTGCTGTCCCCCTCCTCCCATAGAAAAACCTCTCCACCTCAGTCCTCTCCGGCCAATCCACCACATACGGACGTCCAGCACCCTGAGGTTTCTTCTCTAAGTTTCTGCAGCTCTCTGGGCTCCACGCTGTCTCAAATCATCCATACTGTAAATATGAGAGGGGGGAAAATGAGTGCTTTAGATAATAAATAAATATAATGAAACTTTTAAGAGTGGTTCAGTTTTCTAGGTTGACAATACTATTACTGTATTAGTAAAATCTCAGGTCTGAAGATTTCATTTAAAAGAAAGAGAGGACCCTTAAAATAAAGTTTGGTCTTGCAGTCCATCATGTTGATTTTGTCCTTTGGACTGTTTGGCTAAACTAACGAAGCTGGAACAGGTACTTACATCTTTAATGCATACAGTCTGGTTACAACACAATGACTTTGATATGAACTCGTAGTTTATTAGATGAAATGATCAACATTGTCTTGCTGTTTTAAAAACTTACAGATAGTACAGCATGATTTATATATTGATAATTCGGTGGTAATGAGGTAAAATTATGATGGCCCAAACCCCCGCGGTAACATTACTACAGTACCGAGAGGGGGTTACTGGGCAAATGATGGGTAGCTAGCAAACACTAGTTATCAAATATCTTCCATTCTACTTTGACCACTTACCTCTAAACTACTGTGACAGGCAAAATAGTGTGCAGTAATGACAGCTAAAAGGTCGGGCCATATGTTTTTCCCAACCATCAATATATTTGCACAGGTGTGTTTGGGTGCGGAGCCCGATAACTAGCAGGCAGGTGAGTGGTAGACGCCAGGCTCTCAGTTAGCTGCTGGAGCTGCCTTGATAAACATACTTAATTAAATCTCTACAGAAATATGAAAACCACCAGGCTGTTGGTCTTGGTTAGCCGTCACTTATTGACTTTAAAGTCAGAATTCTGACATCCCCAAAAAATGTGGCCCTAATCCTCTTCCGTACTTCTTCTATTCTTTCCAACTCCAAAAATGTGTGCAGACACAGCTGAGTAGTACCAAACAGGAAAGACATAGCGCTGTCAAACAACCAATCACAACAGTGTTTCTCCGGCTAGCTCTGTCCAATCACAAACAAGGAGTGCTCTCCTTAAAGGAATACCCTTTCCGTAATCTTTGAATTGTTGTAGTGTTTTGTGAAATGTCGTTGTGTTTTGTGAATTGTTGCAGTGTTTTGTGAAATGTCATTTCGACTTGCACTTCAGCGCCACCGTATATTTTGTATAGATATTGGCCTACAATATATTGTTCAAATATAGCATAATAGGAGACCTTTAAGGGTAAACTTATTGAATGTATCCAACATACATTTAACATTTCCTAAAATAGTTTTTAGTTTTTGTCTTTGTTTTATTTTTTCTGTTTGTATGCTTATGTATGCACCAAAAACACCAAGACAAATTGTTCTTATGTGTTAACCTACTTTGCAATAAACCTGTTTCTGATTCTGATTCTGATTCCGATTCCGAAAATATAAAAGCCTCAACCTTATTGAAACAAATATTGACAAAATTGAAATTAAAATAGAAATATTTGTAAATTTGTTGTTCCTCAGCCCATATCTTGTATATCTTTATTGTAATAAGTTCTTGGCAATGTCCTTCCAAGGACCACTTTCAAACATTCCGCAATAAACAGAAACCAGGGGTGTGTCAAATTAAGAGCACATTTGAATCCCCTAGACACCCTTTCTAAAAAATTGAATTTGGCCTTTCAGAAGTGTTGATACAGTGTTTTTCTTAAAATGTTATTATAGTATGATTTAAGTAAATAATGCTACTACTACATCTTCTAATAAGAATATAGAGTCTTATTTCAATATATATTGAAATGAAAAAGAGCGTAGCAGATTTCCCCGTAGCTGGCCCTTTAAGAATCCGGCAACACTCGTCGCGTACGTCTGACGTCAGCTGCGGAAATAACATGGAGAACGGGAGAGAAGCTTCCACGAATTCACTTCTGAAAGATGGTAAATACAGCTATTAGCAATGGGTTGTTTCGTATGTAATGTATTTTCTAAAACATATTCTCGACAACTTCATCATATCTCCATGTTCCTTGCGCAGTTACAACCTGCAGAACACTTTCCGAGCCTAACCGTGGCTCTTCAGTGACGTGTTATCCGTAGGCCTACCATACATCCAGGGCTGAGCACAGGTTCAGGCACTGCAAACATTCTGCTGCTGCACTCTTTTTTTTTACCAGTACATACCTGTAGTGAGCAGACAGAGAGACCAGAGCGACGACAGACAGACAGAGAGACAACAGACAGAGAGACAACAGCCCAGAGAGACATCAGACAGACAGAGAGACCAGAGCGACGACAGACAGAGGGACAACAGACAGCGAGACAACAGCCCAGAGAGACATCAGACAGACAGACAGACAGACAGACAGAGAGAACAGAGAGACAATGCAGGGAGGGACCAGACAGAGACACCAGTGAGACACCAGTGAGACACCAGTGAGACAACAGACAGACAGACAGACAAAGGAGAGATGAGATGAGATGCTTTCCTGCTGAAGAAACGAATGAGCAGCTGCATGGTTCATTGAGAAGAGACTGTTTCAGCACAGGCTGAGGTTTGAAATGTTCAATGTGTTCTGAGAAATGTTGCAGGGGCGGCAGTGGCTCAGTCAGTAGGGACTTGGTCTTGGGACCAAAGGGTCGCCGGTTCACGTCCCGATCCCGATCGGACCAAAAAAAATATGAGAGTGAGCTGGTAGCTGGAGAGGTGCCAGTTCTCCTCCTAGGCCACTGCAAGGCACCTAACCTCTATCTGCTCCCTTGGCGCTGGGTACCTGGCTGCCTCTCTGCTCTGCCACCTCTCCTCTGCATGTGGTTGTGTGTGCATGTATTTCCTCTGTTTGTGCATGTATATCCTCTGTGTGTTTAATGTGTGTCAACAGAGTAGAGAAAGCAATTTCCCTGTAAGGGATTAATAAAAGTATGTCTTCTTCTTCTTCTTCTTCTTCTTCTTCTTCTTCTTCTTCTTCTGTGTTCCAGGCTGCTACGCTGACTTCCTGGCAGAGGACTTTGATGTGAAGACATACACGGCCCAGGCCATCCAGCATGCGGTCATCGCAGAGCAGCTGGGCCAGCTGGCTCAGGGCATCAGTCAGCTGGACAAGGAGCTGCACAGCCAGGTACAGTTCACCAAACACCTGGTTCAGACTGACACTGCTCAATCAGATCACCATCTACTGGTGGACCAGTGTGCTGCATATAGCCACACGCTAGGAATGGTTCTTTAAACAGTTCCAGAGCTCTTTGTCTGAGGATGATATGCGATCATCTCAATCTGAGCGGGGTGTGTGACGGCGGTCTTTTTCAGAAGATATTCAAAATTGACAATAATAGTTACATTCTGACAATATTGTCGATATGAGTGTTGGGAAAAGTGCTGCAATGATTAGACGTTTAATACTTTTTTTAATGCCACTTTTCCACCAACCGAGCTGGAGCCGGAGCTGGAGCCGATAAAGATCTGGTTTTTCGTGTTTCCACCACAGCGGCGCCAGCTTTAAGCGCCGAAAAACCACATCTTTCTTGCCCCACTCGGCTAGAGTGGCAAGATCCAATACGAACCAATACGTCATGCTAACTTCGGAGGGGAGAGATTAACCTGAGCAATAACAGTTCATGGGGAGTACAGAGAGGACAGGTTGTAACGAGCAGTAGCGCTGAGCAAAGTGACTACAACGCGACCACACAATTACAAAAAACACACTTTATAAAGTCAGGCAACACTAGGGGGTATGCATCAGCTGCTTGTGTGACCAGCATCAGCTTATGTCTTGTCAGACAGTGAATATGAATCAGTCATAAGAACGTAAATGGTTATGTCATGATGCAAACAATGACGCAGCTCCACTTGGCCTCTAAGCGGTGGAAACACAAGGGGTGCTACAGGCTAGAACCAGAAAAGCGCCAGAAAAGCAAGAGATCGGATCTTGAACCGGATCCGGTTTGGTGGAAAAGGGGCATAATTGACAAAAAATGTATCTGCAATTATTTTGACAATTGTTTGTTGATTTTAGAAGTTTCCTTTTACAAATTGTTGAACTGATGAGAAAATCCTAACATTATATGTGTATTCATAATAATAAAAGTCAACTTTATTTTCAGTCTTCTGTGTGTGTGATACAGTGAGATCTGAAATTCGGCTCATCCCAAAAATAGAAAATATATTACAAAAATCTTATATGTGTTCTAACTTTATTAGTATAGCACTTCTCTTGATTTACATTACATGAGAATATACAGAATTTACTGGGATGGAATGCTAAATTCAATACAACATTTGAGAAAAAGGATAAAATAATGTTATTATAGTAGAATCAAAAATAAAACCCAATGAATGATATATTGAAATAAATATTAAAATACCTACCCATATTTGCAGCACGCACTCATCTTTGGAAATCATTTGAGACTTATTTAACTTTAACTCAATAAGTTTGACATCTTGTTCAGCACTTCTTTTTGGTACCTAGGCTCTTCAGACCCTAACGCCGTGGCTACACTGGACGCGCAACTAAAGCACAGCGCACGTTGAGCGCACGTTGCAACAATAGATTCTATTGTAATCAATGAAAGTGGCTACACCAGATGTGAGAACAGCGCGCAAGTACTCCGCAAGCACCGCGCAGATTTGCTAAAATAGACCAGTCTTCTATTTTAATTTTTTTTTTGCGCGGGGTGTGTGTGACCCTTTTACAGAGAAATGGGTCATAACATATGTCTGTATGTTTTTTTTAATTCAACCACCGGTATACAGGAAATGAATAAATATTTCCTTTCACCAGAGACTCTGATAGACAAGTTGCCATGGAGATATCTGTTATCAAAATTCATTAGCCAAATTATTCAGCCTACAGATAAGATAACGACAGACGATCCATGGATGAAACACAAACTCGGTGTTGCAGTTTCACTGTTGTCGTGCTGGATCCAGAAACTGAAGACAACGAAAGTCTTGTTTTGCCTGTACCTTGCGCCGTACGTGCGCTGTATGAGCGCTGCCAGTGTAGCCAGTAAAATGATACATTTCGCAGAACGTGTGCTCAACATGAGCTGCGCTTCAGTTGCGCGTCCAGTGTAACATTTTCCCAACGACACAAATACACTTACACTTCTCACCAAAATGTGATAATAAAAATAAGCATCAATATCAAACGTGATAGGAATGACTGAACTATACTTAGACAGACCAAGAGATAGTGAAGTTGCTTGAGTCCAGGTTTGTTACAGTAAACCTTTCTTATGACATCACCAATGTCTCACAGCCCTCACCTAGTGATGCGGATCATGTCTTATCTCAATAAATGCAAATGATTTGAAATACTTATGGCTATTTCTTTAAGTGTGTCATTTGTTTAAGACTTACTCTGTTTAAGACTTACTCTGTGCCCTTTAATCCCAGTGTGGTTTAGCTAATAATAGTGAAAATAAAGCATAAACTTGTTTAAACCACATACAATAATTCATTTATGTTTATACTGCTTCCGTCCAGGTAGTGGCCAGACATGAAGACTTGCTGTCTCAGGCCACTGGGATAGAGTCCCTTGAAGGTAAAGAATTACCATTGTTTCCTTTTATTAAAGTTATTTTATAATAGCATTACAGTGTTTCCTACAGATCTGAAATATACTTGTGGTGGTAGCCGGGCACGAGGTGGGGGGGGGCTTTGTGACGTTCAACCAGGGGTGTAGTACTATTTTTACAAGTACCGGAGCGCACCTATGACTAGCGTATGCATGCACACGCACAATTTTAGCATGACCACCCAAACGGATGCATGTACTTAGGTTACTATATAAAAAATGTGCAAAAGTTCGGTATCCTTTCCATATCAACATGTTTTAAGTGGGGATGGACCTAACATCCTCTAGGGGGGTGCGGGGCTTGCCTCCCCGGACAATTTTTTAAAAAAAGATGTTGAAGTTAAATGTATCAATCTGGTGCACTTTGAGGGCAAAATAAACTCCAGTAATGGGACCAGACACTCTCCTTTTAAACTGTATTTTTGTTTTACTGTCCTATATTATGAATTTGGAGTATTTCATACCTGTTTTTCATTTATTCTCTGACTATAATGATCATATAAAGGTGTGCATTGGAAATACTTGTTTACATAAATGATGACCAAACCGTTAGAGAGCCACTCAGATAACTTAGACTAAAGTGAACTATCCAAACACTCAGAGAGACCTTTACCTCACTTAGCTGAGGCTATCGGAGCCTCGCAGTCTGACAGGAGAGGACAACAACATGTCCGCGTCTTCTTACTTAATTCCAACATTGTCTTTTCTGTTTCTCGTAAGGTCTCCCTTTCTGTTGGTCGCTTGTTAGCAGACCCTTCAGGCGATAGCAGAGCGAACAGGTACAGGAGATGTAGAGCGAGGGATCATTGTCCACTAGTTAATCGATTAAAGTACTTTGGCGGCCGTTAATATACCTGGGCGGCCCGCCCAAGTAAAGTCTATGTGTGGGAAACACTGTCATTATCAGTTGTGCTGTCCATAACTTAAAACATGTAATCGCAATAATAATCTGTGATTAATCATGATTTATCATCATTTTGAATTACTAGTATGTATTATATATCGTGGTGGAGTAAAAAAAATACATGTGTGGTGTTGTTAAAGGAAATGCATGCCAAACTGGGCTGTGATCCCCCTCTGTATAATGTGTGCTACATGGGGCACATGGTAGTGTTCATACTGCGAGCTCTACCTGCAGTGGGGACCCTGTCCTCTTAACAACTTCATGGAGCACGGGTCAGCAAAATGCCTCCGTCCTCACCACACTCAAAGAGCACGTGCAGCTGTGCTGCTCCGGTTTTCGTGTTTCCACCGCAGCTGCGCCGGCATTTAAGCGCCGAAAACCCGGATCTTTCTAGCCCGACTCCGCTGCCCGGCAAGACCAAAGAATACGAACCAATACGTAATGCTTACGTCCGACGGTATTATTGATCATTGGGAGGGGCAGGCAGACGTTCTCCTGTTGTTTTGTATTATTGCCGCTATCAGATGGAATCAATATATGGGCTACACAGATTGCCATTTGAAGTAAAATCATAACGAAAACTACGCTGATAAAATATGCCTGTAGAAAACAGCTTATGCCACAATAGGATAGCAGAGTAGTAAAGAGTGTCAGAGTAGCCTCGCTTGCTATGCTAACATCACCTGTCTAATGCCAGAGACACTTTCATCACTTATGGGGATGGTATGTGTTTAGTTGGTTCTGAGAGCGTAATCTACATTCTGCAAAACAAGAAAAACAGGCAGAGCAATATAACCTCTATCAGCTGACGCCGACAGGCAGGAGGAAGGAAACAAACACAGAGCAGCCCAAGGTCTCAGGCCTGAGCTCAGGGAGGGCAGGATAAACAGAGAAACTCGGTCAACAGTATGGGAACAAGAAAATGTTTCCCCTACAGCGATGCATTTTTTAAAAACACATTTACTTGTATTTATTTCGTTTTTTCACAGTTTTTTAAATGTTCGTTCACTGTGGAGGCACGCAGGAAGTTTCTCGTCAAGAAAGGCACCTCGGAGTGAGCAACTGGTATACATTTAGATTTTGGGAGATTAAATATACCTTTAATAAAACAAGATGTCACTTTAATCAGTGCAGGTCCAGATATAGCCTGAGGTCTTTCCAAGGTTTGTGGTGATGAAAACACAGAGGGAGTTGAACTGTCTGCCAGTATCTCACATTATATAACTGATAGCTTGTTTACAGGAAGTTTTAACACATTTAATAAGACCTTATCAACATATAGTGTTGGTGGTAAATAAAGAGCAATGCATTTTGCATGAACACTTATTTAGCACCAACAATGAAATGATAAAGCAGGCTTTTAAAATTACAGCTGCATCAATATTTGTTTTCCCTTTACTTTACCTACAATCATTTATATTACTGCATGGACCTTTTATTGCATAGGTTTCAAGGTTTTATTTGTCATATGCACAGCAGATACAGCGTATATGTTGGCAATGAAAATCTTATGTCGCGTGCTCCTCCAACAACTCAACATACATGGTGCAAATAAGATAAATAAAATAGTGCAAAAAGAGAGAAGAATATTTACAATATCAACAATAAAGATTTGAGGATGTGAAATATATACATATGTGGAATACATTGAAAGTATTTAAACACTTTACACTGTTGAATGAGGAGGTATGGGCAGATGCATATATTACGTATAAACAGATGTATATGGCAGATATGTATAATATATAGATATGTGTACTATAAACAGATATGTATGGCAGATGTGTATAATATATATATATATATATGTATGTGTGTACTATAAACAGATGTGAGTAGACATTCACACAGCTCAGGAGTTCAGTAGTCTTATAGCCTGTGGTATAAAACTGTCTCTGAGTCTGGTGGTCTTGGTCCGGATGCTGCGGTACCGTCTGCCAGACGGCAGCAGACAGAACAGATTGTTGCTGGGGTGATGGGGGTCCTTTAATATCCTACCGGCCTTCTTCCTACACCGCTGGGTGTAGAGGTCCTCCATGGATGGCAGCTCCGTCCTGGTGATGTGCTGAGCAGTTTTCACCACCCTCTGTAGAGTCTTACGGTTGAGGGCGGTGCAACTGCCATACCAGGCGGTGATGCAGCCAGTCAGGATACTCTCGATGGTGCACCTGTAGAAGTTGCAGAGTATCCTGGAGTCCATGTTGAACTTCCGCAGCCTGCGGAGGAAGAAGAGCCGCTGTCGAGCCGTCTTGGATATGACCCTGGTATGATGTGTCCATGTCAGGTCCTCACTGATGTTTACCCCGAGAAACCTGAAGCTGCTGACTCTCTCCACAGGAGTCCCGTCGATGGTGATGGGTGTGTGTGCCTCTCTCTGCCTCTTCCTGTAGTCCACAATCAGCTCCTTTGTTTTGCTGACGTTGAGATGGAGGTTGTTGTCCTGGCACCAAGATGTCAGGGCTCTGACCTCCTCTCTGTACGCCGTCTCGTCGCCGTCTGTGATCAGGCCGATGACGGTCGTGTCGTCAGCAAACTTGATGATGGTGTTGGAGCTGTGTGTGGCCACGCAGTCGTGCGTGAACAGGGAGTAGAGGAGAGGGCTGAGCACACAACCCTGAGGGGCTCCGGTGTTGAGGGTCAAGGTGGAGGATGTGATGTTCCCCATCCGCACTGCCTGGGATCTGCCCGTCAGGAAGCTCATGATCCAGTCACAGAGGGCGCTGTTGAGCCCAAGGTCCCTGAGCTTAATGATGAGCTTGGAGGGCACAATGGTGTTGAATGCTGAACTGTAGTCAATGAACAGCATTCTCACATAAGTGTTCCTCTGGTCCAGGTGGGAGAGGGCAGTGTGGAGGGTGAGGGAGATGGCATCATCCGTGGACCTGTTTGCTCTGTAGGCAAACTGCATATTAAGAATCCTTACTACTGCTTATTGCTAAGGTGATTATAGACAGTCATAAAGCCGTATAAACCCCATCAGCCAACCTCCAGGTTCCAACTAGAGCATCATAAGACACCTGCTGTAGCAGAGCACTGTAATAAACTCTGCCTTTTCATTTATTGCAGTTATTGCGTTTTGCCACCAGAGGGTACCAGGGCGTTAAGATTCTTAGTCTGCCAAGACGGACACTCTTAAAATAAGTGTGTAATTGTACTGACAGTAAAATCTTGTTTTCAGGCGTCCTTCAGATGATGCAGACCAGGATCAGTGCTCTGCAGGCAGCTGTGGACAGGTAAAGTGTTTCCTGTGGCTCTGAGAATGATTGGAATCACTGTCGGCTGCCTTATGTGCTCACGTTACTTACAGCTCTCCATTCTGTACTGGTCCTCTTAGTTGGGCATGAAAATGATATCGTTGTTCATTCCATTTGAGCCCCTGAAAATGTACTCTTAAAGAGTCAATCTCGGAATCATCAAATCCTTATGACTATACCAAACTAAACTCTGTAAAATGACCCTCAGCTAATCCTCTTCATCATTTTTGGGGGGGTATGGTTTCAGATTTCTGCCGTTTGCAGATGTTGTCATTTTGATTTGATCAAGCTTAAGGTGCATGACAAGAGCTCTTTCTGACTTAGCCTTGACCAGAGGCTGATTGAGAAAATCAGGGCCTTTTAAAGTACAGAATATTCCGCTGCAGCTTACTGTGAGCTCTCTGCCTAATGCGCCTCACATTCTTTCTACAACCATCCTAACATTTCTAGGAAAACCCTGTTTTGAAGATTTGTGTTGACTTCTCAGCAGTATTTAACAAATGCTTTCTCCATGATCTCTTGGCGTAAATAAATCCTCTGAAGAAACTAAGGTGTCTCATTAATAATTATTCATTTTTACTCTCCTACAAACAGCCAAAAAACGTTTTTTGATGGTATCTGAATCCATTTTGGTTGGTAAAATAGTGGTAACACAAAGGAGAGGCACACAAATCTTACTGGTATAGTTCTTTAAAGTTCAGCTGATTACAGACCTCAGAGGACAGGTTCATCATTTATAATACATTTCATTTACAGTACATACCGCTTTTCAAGATGCACAGAGACACTTCATCCATTTGTGCGGTGATGCTTTATGAGCAACTCTCTGCTTCCTAATGAAACGTTGCTCATCTCTTCAGGATAAGGACGAAGATCGTTGACCCGTACAACAAGATTGTGGCCAGGATCACCCAGCTGGCCCGGTTGCAGGTAAATCCCACACACTGCATGGTGACACTGTTATCTGCTGTTCACTGGCTGTGTGTGAATCCACATAGCCCCTTCTCCTGGCAGAAAGAGCCCCCTCCTCTCATCCTTTCTTCAAAAAACGCTACCAGTGCTTTTTCACTGTTTCAAAGTCAACAACGTCCTGACTGTGTGTTGCCCTGTACTCTACCCTTTGTATTTGTTTTTTCATTATGAGCATCAAACAGAGGATTCTCACCCTCACACTTTCTATGAGTGAGCTTCCCTGCTCGTTAACAGAAGTATAACACTCACCGGCAGCAACATCCAGGGTCTGCCGGCTGATCTGCTCGAACAGATGAGCATTTCTCTCTGTGGTATGATAGTCTCAGATTGAAAGACATTGCCAATAATGAGCCTCCCCTCCCATTTGTACAGTGACATTACCAGTCACCAGTGCTTTTATGAAAAGTTGAAATATTGTCAGCTTCAAGTGTTCAGAGCAGCTGGGGCTCAGAATGAGGTGTTATGTGAACACAGGCCCCCCAGTCAGCTTCTCTGTTGAGCTGGCACAAGAAAGTATGTGCCAGTATTACCAAAGAAGCAAGCTTTCCAAAACCCACAGAGTGATGGACTGTGTAGGAGAGTGGTTCAGCATCTTTGTTTACGTAGGCAAGAGATTTGTTGTGTGCACAGCTCCTTGCTGCTCGGCACGGCATCTCTCCTGTTGGTGCCGCTAAGGGAAATCATGACTGATCCAACAGCAGCTGTGAAAAGGTCAGCAGGATTGTGAAGCGTCTCAGCTGAAATAATTAGCGACACACGCAGTGAAATGCCCCCAAAATGTTCCTTCTGATAGATTTTGACGATTATGCCTAACTGGTGACTTTAGGTTTGTTAAGGTCATTTTTTAATTGTAAGGGCATGGCATGTTGGAACTACCACACTGTTGAATCCTAAGTGTGACTTTTCAGTTTTGTGTAAGTTAAAGGTCTCCTATTATGCTATATTTGAACATTATGTTGTAGGGCCATATATATATACAAAAATGTCTGTGAAGTGTGTTGCTCAAAATACCAAACAGATCCCCCATTGTAGCATGCCTCATCCCCCTCTATTTCAGCCCTGTTCCTGAAGTGCTGATTCTGTTACTGTAGCTTTAAATGAACTAGCTGCTGCTAGCCATGCCCCTTTGGAGCTGCAGCTGGCCACGCCCCTTTGGAGCCTCATGATCTCTCTGAAGAGAGTTTTCTACTGGGAGAAACTCACCTAAACGCTGCCGTGATTAAACGCTATATTATGTTCCAAACCACATCCAGCATTATTTCTTTTTTTTTTCAAGGTTTCAAGGTTTTATTGGTCATATGCACAGCATATACAACGTATATGTTGGCAATGAAAATCTTATATCCCATGCTCCTCCAACAACTCAACATACATGGTGCGAATAAGATAAATAAAATAGTGCAAAAAGAGAGAAGAATATTTATAATAACAACAATAAAGATTTAAGGATGTGAAATATATACATATGTGGAATACATTGAAAGTATTTAAATACATTACACTGTTGAATGAGGAGGTATGGACAGATGCATATACAGTGGGGCAAAAAAGTATTTAGTCAGCCACCAATTGTCAAGTTCTCCCATTTAAAAAGATGAGAGAGGCCTGTAATTTTTATCATAGGTATACCTCAACTATGAGAGACAAAATGAGAAAAAGAAATCCAGGAAATCACATTGTAGGATTTTTAATGAATTAATTGGTAAATTCCTCTGTAAAATAAGTATTTGGTCACCTACAAACAAGCAAGATTTCTGGCTCTCTCAGACCTGTAACTTCTTCTTTAAGAGGCTCCTCTGTCCTCCACTTGTTACCTGTATTAATGGCACCTTTTGAACTCGTCATCAGTATAAAAGACACCTGTCCACAACCTCAAACAGTCATACTCCAAACTCCACTATGGCCAAGACCAAAGAGCTGTCAAAGGAGACCAGAGACAAAATTGTAGACCTGCACCAGGCTGGGAAAACTGAATCTGCAATAGGTAAGCAGCTTGGTGTGAAGAAATCAACTGGGGGAGCAATTATTAGAAAATGGAAGACATACAAGACCACTGCTAATCTCCCACGATCTGGGGCTCCACGCAAGATCTCACCCCGTGGGGTCAAAATGATGAGCAAAAACGGTGAGCAAAAATCCCAGAACCACACGGGGGGACCTAGTGAATGACCTGCAGAGAGCTGGGACCAAAGTAACAGAGGCTACCATCAGAAACACACTACGCCGCCAGGGACTTAAATCCTGCAGTTCCAGACGTGTCCCCCTGCTTAAGCCAGTACATGTCCAGGCCTGTCTGAAGTTTGCTAGAGGGCATTTGGATGATCCAGAAGAGGATTGGGAGAATGTCATATGGTCAGATGAAACCAAAATAGAACTTTTTGGTAAAAACTCAACTCGTCGTGTTTGGAGGAGAAAGAATGCAGAGTTGCATCCAAAGAACACCATACCTACTGTGAAGCATGGGGGTGGAAACATCATGCTTTGGGGCTGTTTTTCTGCAAAGGGACCAGGACGACTGATCCGTGTAAAGGAAAGAATGAATGGGGCCATGTATCGTGAGATTTTGAATGAAAACCTCCTTCCATCAGCAAGGGCACTGAAGATGAAGCGTGGCTGGGTCTTTCAGCATGACAATGATCCCAAACACACCGCCAGGGCAACGAAGGAGTGGCTCCATAAGAAGCATTTCAAGGTCCTGGAGTGGCCTAGCCAGTCTCCAGATCTCAACCCCATAGAAAATCTTTGGAGGGAGTTGAAAGTCTGTGTTGCCCAGCGACAGCCCCAAAACATCACTGCTTTAGAGGAGATCTGCATGGAGGAATGGGCCAAAATACCAGCAACAGTGTGTGAAAACCTTGTGAAGACTTACAGAAAACATTTGACCTCTGTCATTGCCAACAAAGGGTATATAACAAAGTATTGAGATGAAAATAGAGAGGGGTTGAAAAGAGGAAGCAATTAAATGATTTTTAAATCAATAAAAGCATCTTTAAATCAATATTGGGAGTCAAGCCATTGGTTTAATTGGTAAATAGCAGTATGCGTGAAAATGGTCAGAGTTAATTCAAAATGAATGCAAATAATTCACATTATCAGGTTTGACCCCACTTTACGCCATGTTTATTATGCTCCCCCCCCCCCCAAGCACCTATAATTAAACTGGCCTCCTTCTTGCTGTCAGTTTTTTTAAATGTGCGCTCCTTCTCTCAGTTGTACTTCTCTATAAACCTTTTCTTGCTTCCAGTCTTTGTGGAACTTGGTCTACCAAAAATTAATGAGTACAGTATTCCCTTCAAATACTGTACATATGTGAACATGGTGTAGCTAAAAGCAGGAATATCTCCATGGTTACCGTTACCATGCATTGGCATAGCAACCATAAAGTGTAGTATTTGTTGCTCTGCCTGGCTTTATTGACAGACCAGATCGCTCAGTGGAACGTGCTTTCTTAAATGTTTTTAAGGAAAGGAGAGAACCATTTGACCAAAGTGCTGCTCCCAGATCAAACAAAGCTCATTTTATAATGCTGATTTCACTTTATGAGCTATATTTTCACATGCTTGATGCTTTAAACACGCCAGAAAGGCATTGCCACACACAGCAGCATTGACCCGGCTGCAGCAGCCATCAGTGCATCACACTCTCACTGCTTACTCCTTGGATATTAGGTTGAATTTTGAGTCCCGTATCTCACCATGTTTCCTCGCCCCTCTCTTCCTGCTCCAGGTGGCCTGTGACCTGCTGCGGAGGATCATTCGGATCCTGTACCTCAGCAAGAGGCTGCAGGGCCAGCTGCAGGGGGGCAGCAGGGAGATCACCAAGGCTGCACAGAGCCTCAACGAACTAGGTAAGGACAGGCATCTTTATCTATGGTGCAATTCTCTTCCTACACAGCTACAACTGTTGCTGCAGTGTACCAGCAAGCAGTACATGCAGCAGGTGTGTGCCTTCCCCAGAGCAGATTCATACAGGAAACTCTACAAATCTACTACAGAATGTATTCCTTTAGGAGTGTCCAGAGCTCAGACATTAGCCCCAGAGAGATGATCACTCTCAAGAGAGCCTTTCACACCACGTTCAACTGGGTATTAAATTCAATGGTTCACTTAGCTTAAGCACTAAGCATTTGTCTATGCTTGATGAACTTGATGAAGATCAGATTACATTTTATGACTAACTTGTGCAATCTTGTTCATGCAGCTCAAAATACATTTCTAAGCACTGAATCTTAAAATACTCCAACTCAACTAAACAGCTTAGTTTGGAATTGATCACATCAACTGCAGACATTGTCAGGATCATCTTTGTTGCACCTATTCCTTGGTGTTTAGGCTTTGTGTTCTCAGTTTCTCAACATATCTCCCGTACAGTCGGTGTTATTGGAGTCTTTGGTATTCCAGTCTGTTCACTGGCCAATCATTTGCTTCTATTGGCTGGCAGCCATCCCAGCATGAAACCCCATGGGTGAGGTGGTCTGGTGGATGTTTCATGATAAGGTGAACTCACAGATCAAAAACATGTGCTCAAAATGTGCTTGCAAGAATCCAGGTGATTAAATCTAGATTGATGAGTGGATGCAAAACAAATCATCTTTGAATCATCACACATGATCTTAGCACCCCTTCAGCTGTGACCTTCAGAGTCTGCATTCAACTCATCCCAGTGCCATAGGGACGCGTCGGGGGGGGAAGAGTTTGTGCCCCCTATTTAGGTATTTTTTATTCAGATTCTTGGATGCCTGGTAAATATTTAATGAAAGGAGCATTAAACTGGCTAGTTCCTGAAAAGAATGTGCATCTTTTTTGTTAATCCTTAATCCTTGACTACTACTACTACAATATTTGCCCAACCACACTTTCACAGTTATTCATGATTAGACCATTTCCTGGTACATTTAAGGCTGTAATGATGCCAGTCTCAGGAGGTGTATGATAAGTTTGTTTTGTAAACCAATTGCTGGCTAGGTTCAGAAGACTGTATGACCTTCTGTTGTCAGCAGACGAGAAGTGATATTATAGCACTGAATGCCACGGCTATCTGTGCTGTGCTCCCCTTAGTTATCACAGGCATCGAGTGTGACAGAGGTAGATCAGAAGGGCAAGTGCTTTCAGCTGCACACACACACACACACACACACACACACACACACACACACACACACACACACACACACACACACACACACACACACAGGGGTGATATTCCATTGACTGCAAAGACCTTTTGAATGGGGTCAGGGTGCTGAGTGTTCCGGACCTCTTGAGGGTGTGCAGTGTCGGCTGCTGGTCTCTGCTGCCAGGTTGCCACTTGTTGTTCAACAATTCCAACAATTTCTCAAGAGGGCACTGCTGCTCTGTGGTGTGTTATGCTTCACACTGTGGAACGCCCTCAGTGGGGTTTAAAGAGGGTCACCTACAGAATAGTTGGTTAACGCAATTGAAAAACCTACAACAGTCACAAAATACCGTCAACATCCTTCTGATCTGAGGCTGTTTTTAGTTATGCTGCTGGCATGGTGGATGGCAATGTTGATGAAACCTCTTTGGTCCACACTGAAATGTCTCAATCATTGAATAGTTTGTCATGAAAATGAACACATTTTTGCTCCTCAGAGGATTAATCCTGATTGCCTGACGTTTTCTCCAACACCACTGTGAGGTTAACACGTGGTTTGAAGTGAAACGTCTAAATAGGTATTGGATAGTTTGCATTACAGTTTGGCAAACACATTCATCTATTGTCCACATCAGAACAGACCCGTGCAGATGGATCTTTCTCGATGTTTATACCTGTTGTGACACATTTTAGATTCCTTATACTGGAGATTTGTAAAACTCCTTCAAAGGTGTGGATTTTCCTAAACTGTGGTTACTTGATAACCTTTATCGCCACCTAGTTGTCAGGAGGACGGAGATATTTTTTTAAAGGTGCCATAGAATGCATCTATGTGGTATTTTAAATTGTTCTCTGATGTCTACAAAGAAGGTATATAACTTTGGTTGATCCAAAAAATGTCCAGATGCAGTTTTATAGGCCCATTTATAACCCTATGATTTGGTCCTAGAATGAAACAAGCTGAATTGCCTTATTTGGGGACTCATTTAAATAGTTATGACAAGCTCTGCTCTGATTCGCTGGTTTACAAGAAGCAATCCATGGCTGTCTCAGAGCCCACAGAAGTAAGTGAAGTTTGCGGAACTGTGAGGGATGAACCATGGAGGCTATTGGCATCCAATGTTCCATGTCTGAGCCTTTATCGGAGGAGGAAACCGATGAATTTGAAGAACAGCCAGTTGGTCGGAGATTGGAGAGCAACGTTACGACGTGGTAAGTGTTAGCGTTAGTGTTTCCAGCAGCTGGTGTATGCAAATGTTGGGGCTGGACTAACGTATGTTATGCAACACACAGGGATTGCTGTAATTCGCCCGTTTTACCGCTGTGATATGCATATTCATGATTTGCACGTGAAGGAGGAAACAATGGTGTTTGAGGTTCACGGTATGTCAGTTCAATATACCGAAACTGTCCATATTCATCTATGCCAAGGTCAATACAGTTTTCCATTCTACGGCACCTTTAAAGGAAGGCTTGTGGCAACATATTTTGAAACTGAGGAAAATGTTCAATTGTTTCCAAACAAAGAATACATTATAAAAATCACTACAGGAGAAAATACAGGTGGCCTCTGTGGAAAGTTAGGAAGAATCAACATTTTACCTGTCACCCCCCCCCTGGCTGGCTCCATTTCTCCCTGGATCTAATTCTTCGTTGAGAGGCATAGAGCAGAGGGATATGGATTCTTAATTTTTTATTCAAAGAGGTGACAGACAATATCAAGGAGTTCTATGACTGTACATCAAAATGTGTCTCTAATGCACTAACCACAAAACATTACGCACTGCCGCAGCGATACCAAGGTATGACTGAATTTCCCTTGATATCACGTAATTCTATAATGTATAGCATCAAATACTGTACCCTTTGACACCTATTCAGATCTCAACGAACACATCTTTTCAGAATTTTATTATTCATTAAGTAAACTGCCCAGAGCCCATTGTTATTGAGCAGATGTGTATTTAGCTGGTTAGACATGTGGAATACAATGTTTTCCATCATTGTATTAAAAATATATATCCATCTCCCCTTTGCATCAACAATACTCATCATCTCCATCTGAAACACCAGTCGCTTGTGCTAAGGTCTTTTAAGTTCCTTTAATGAACAGACTGTATATTCCCAATGAGTTTACAGAATTGAAGAAATCGATCAATCAATTCAGAAATATAAATCACATTACTGGGCCTCCTGAAAACATAGACACTTTTGTCTGGCTTCCGTGTCCTCAAAGGTAACCTTCTTGTTTCTCCTTGGGTCAATCCATGAGTTATGGATGACTACATTGTTGGGTGTAGGGTCAGCTTCTACCACAGACACCACCCTCTTCTTCATTTTGCTTTTCAAAACTTTTTGGAATTTCTGCCGTGTGAAGGCATAGAGGAGCGGGTGAAAGATGGTGGTTCCATAGGCCATCACCAGGAAGCCTAAGCGGAGGCGAACAGATAAATCACTGGGCCCAGTGCTGAGGATGATGGTGTTGAGCACAGTTATTGGAGTCCAGCAAAGTAAGAATGTGGAGATGATGAGAAGAGACATCTTGAAGACCCGTCTCTGCCTCTCCCGCCTCTCTCGATGCCGCTTGACTGCTCGTCTTAGTGCAATGATGACGGACACTGATGCTCGCATGCCCAAAGGTGCAGTCCCACCTGACCGGACCCCTGTGCTGCTCTGTGAAGCGTCTGTGGACTCGGCTTGAGTCGCAGTGCTCAAAGAGATGGTGTTTTTACTCTTTTGCTTCTTTTTAGGAAGGTTGTGCTGAAAGCGTGTTCCAATGCGGATATTAAGTGCCTGAAGGATCTTGTAGTAAGTCACTAGCATTACTACAGCTGTAAAAAAGAATATAGGGATCTGTGCTAGCAGGTGATAGTACAAACCAAGCTCTGTGTAATACTCATTAGTATGAGACACTGTGACAACTGCAGTCTGGTTCAAAAAGTCTGAATCAGACTTGATGAAGAATCCCACTTCCATAAATGGAACCAGGAAACTGAAAAAGGAGAGAGCCCAGATGGATCCCAGTAGAGCCACAGCTCGGCCCGTTGTAAGCACACGGTTTGCCGGCCGCACTGAAATGTCGTAGCGGTCTAGAGTGATGGCCAGGATGGTTGAAGCAGTTGCTACACTTGCAAAGGAGATGCAGGCCTCATGGAAACAGCAGATCAGTGCTGTGTCTGCTTCCAAAGGAAGTAACACCACCACGGCTGTCAGCGGGATGCAGCATATACACACCTGAAACAAGACGGGAAGCAACGTTATATCCCACATTAAGTGGTTTTGAGATTTTTGGTTTAGCACCACTTAAAACTACACAATGCATTTCCTGCGGAAAATGCACCTGAATGTTGTCAGCTGTGCAAATCTGTTGCTGAACTTTGCTGAAAGTGTAGAAAAAGTTGAATATTTGAGTAGCTGAATGGTGACTGTAGCTGCTTTTAGCTACAGAAACCTAGAAAGGGTGTTGCTGAACTTAAGCGAAAAGATGCAGAAAAGAAATGATTTGGGAGGCTGTGGCGCAGTGGGATAATGCGCTGATCTTTGGATCAGGGGACGCAGGTTCCATCCCCACGGCAGTCAGCATGTCTGAGTCCCTGGGCAAGACCCTTCACCCCAAACTGCTCCTGTGGGAGTTGCCCACAGTATTGAGTAAGTCACTTTGGATAAAAGTGTACAACAAGTGACATGTAATGTAATTAAAATAGTTAAAGCTCAAACAGCACTGACTGTTGGAATCTTGAAAGTGAATTGTAAAACTGTGAGAGTAGGAAAAATAGTAATGACACCTAATATTTAAAAGAAATGTTTAAAAATGTATGAATGACTCAAATGTACGTAGTAGTATGCTGTAAGTACAAGTAGTAGCTGTTGTAGTAGTAGTAGTAGTAGTAGTAGTAAATAAGTAGTTGTAGTTGTATTATTATTATTATTAGTAATAGTAGTACTTGTTATATGAGCAGTAACAGTCATAGAAGTAATAGTTTGTTTGTGTGTGTGTGTGTTTTGGGGGCTTTTATCCAGAAAAAAAACAAACGGGGGAGAAACAAGCCCATGTGTGTTTTTGTAATGTGGGATTATTATATTGTTTCCTGTTGCAGATGCTCCGGACAGATTTGTACTGTTTTCAACTTGTAGCCTTTTTATGTGATTGTACTTGTTATGTTTCTATTAGTAACATCTATAAGTAACTAATTACGCTTAACCATCTCTAAAATGTATTGTAGAGAAAGATTTGTTTGTTTTCTTCAATCTTGATTTTCTGCTGTTGTGCAGAAACCCCATGGCTGCCTTGTTTACAGAGAGGATGCAGGGGTAAATGAAGGAGAAGAAAAGGAGAATTGGGAGCAGATTAATGGAGAAAAGGATATGAGCTAAGTCTTGGCCCTCTGAACATGGGTAACGCAGGATCACTGGCTAACAGAATGGACGAGCTAACAGCATTAGCTAGGATTCAGACGGAGGAGCTAGCAGTGTTAGCTAGGAAAGAAATGTCCCTGTAAGGGATTAATAAAGTATATCTCCTTTTCTTCTTCTTCTTCTTCTTTAGGAGTCAAATGTTATATCTGTAATGTAATTAAATGTCCTTAATGTAAACATGGCTGCACCTTATGGTCTGTCGGTCTGACCTGTAGCAAGATATATCTGACAATAACATTTCCTCGACAAATGAATAAGTATTTTTGATCAATCGATCCTCTCTCTGGTAGCATTCTGCTGCCACTAGTTTACTGCTGAAGGCATTGTTCTCTCAGACAGTGCCCTCAGCAGTAAACTAGTGGCAGCTGAATGATGTAGCTCCAGAAGTCTTAATAGACCAACCACTTGATGTTAAATCCCTCTTGGCAATCACATAAATGTAAATAGAGGTCAGGACTCACCAGCACATCCACCACATGTAGGTTCATGGTGATGATGTTGGAGACGGAGCTGATCAGGTTCTGTTTCATACAGTAGAGGACAAGCACTGTCAGGTTGGAGCTCAAGCCCATAACTATCTCCAAAACTAGGAAGCCTGTCAGAGACACCTGCCAACAGAAAGAGCATGGTGGCGTTAAGTGTGACATTCAATGTTTTTTTTGTCAGAATAATGCATGTTTTTTGTAATGTGGAAAATGTAATTCATACTTTATTACCAGGAAACCTTTTCTATGGTTTGTTAGAATATAGTCAATCCATGTTCACAACCCTATAATGACCTGGAACTTTAACCAGTTTTCTGAAGATATGAGATGTGAGGCATTACCTGGAAGCTGAGGGGGTAAATGGCCTTGTCTGAGGTCATGTCAAGGTCATAGGGGTCAGCACTGTCAAGCACAGTCATGTTGCTCATAGTGTCTGCAGAGAACCACACTGGGGATGTGTGCATTATCCTGATGGTAGGAAGATATCTGGAGAGCAGATGGCAGACAAAAGGTGTATTTAACAAATACTCCAAAAATGTGGCATTCTATTTTGTAAACAGATTTGGTAAACTGTCACAGGACCAGGGAACTTAAAGCTGGTGCTGACTTGGCATAGCTTCTGATAATATTCACTTCACACCCTAAAAAAATAAATATATCTGCATTTTTCTTGTTGAATCTGAATGGTTTATGCATTTATCGTAAGTCGTTTTGGATAAAGATGACAGCTAAATGAAATGTTTTAACAATAATTATATGTTTAAAAAGAAATCTATTCTTGGTAATATAATTCATGAAGTCACAAGACGTGTATCATTAAATAACGTTATGGTGCTTAGCATATAGCTAATCATCATGTCATTCGGATTCAAGGTGATTGGTGACTTATTCAGAATGCTTAGATACAATTTGGAGGGGAAATGTTTTCTGTGACGACCCCATTATCACAAACATTAAAGAAGATTTCAAAATGTTTTACTCATTGTAATTGAGTGTAAAAACAAAAACAGATACCCTCTCTATATTTGGTTGGTATATTTTGTTTTTTACACTAGAGAAGGTAAGTTAAGGCAAAAATTCTGCCACCCTTCATTGGCACTGGGGTCTGCGTCAAACAAAATGTGAAAGTCCAGCCCCTTCACACAGGTATGGACCAGTGTACAGATATCAGCACATTTGCAGGATTTGACCTTCTCTCCCTAAAATGAAACAATAAGAATTACTTTGCAGAAAGATTTTTGTTGGTCCTTCTCAATGGCTGAAAGTTCCCGTCAGATGTGGTTGGACAACACATTGCACAAACATGGTGAATCTAATCCTCCTGAGACCCGTAGCCATATAACAAAGATATTTTTGTTACGGTCTCTAACCCTCTCAGGATGACAAAGAATAATAATCTGTCCAGAAAAGAAGCCATTTGAGAGTTATTGCATGCTCAAACCAAATGCAGGAACACTATATCATTTGTTCATGAACAATGGTTACCCTAAGGTTTGGACTGAACTGAGGGCAGGGGTGATACTGGGCTGAAACTCACCACTGCCTCCCAACAGGGCCCTCTACAGTTTAGCAGCGATCGAAGCGACCAGAACGAACTTTGTAGGGCATGTCCAACCATCCCACCATAGTCTGACGTGAGCAGATGCTCTTCACTTGATCCAATTGATTAACAACAATCTCTTTTAAAAAATATTTTGATTTGACTGACAATGAAAAATCTTCCGTGAGCTTTTGCTTTGGGGATAGTGACTCCACTCGGGCAAAGAGAACAGTCTGTTTGTGAAACACAGAGTACTATGTACACCAGGCCCTTGTTGGGGGACATGTGGCTGGCAACATCAGTGTGGTGCCCTCTCATCAATGCTTCCTTTCAGCCATGGCTCTGTCTTATCATTGTCCGGTGCTTGGACTGTTGCCTTCAATCTCATCCCACTTGAAAATGATGCCAGTGTCAACCCCACTGTCTCCACTTCTCAGGTATTTACGTTTCTCACACATCCTGATGTGCTCCACCGCACTTTATTTCATCGCGGTTGTATAGTCCAGATACAGGTAGAAAATTCCAAGTTGCGCCTCTGGACTTGAACCAGTTAAACCCTTCACATCCCTGGGATTCAAGGGAGGCGGTTTCAATAAAGATCAGAGAGCAGTGTGTCGGTCATATCCTTGGAGAACAACCAGAAAGATTGATTCTTTGATTCTTGAACATTCACAGCCTTCATTACCACTTTTATATTTCATAAACTGCACAAGAGGAATACTGAATCATGTCTTGACTTATTTTCCTGATCTCCTTTCCTTCAGTCGCATTCCACCTCTGATCCTGCAAAGGAAAAACAGGGAATATTTCAGTTAAATAATATCAAAGTAGTACGTCAAAATCAGAGCCCCCCCGGGATATATATTGCATCATGTCTCCCACGTTATTTTAATTCTTGAATCACCCCCTGACGTACTCTTTCTGTGCTAATTGGATGCCTGTCGTTGTGTTTGTGTGTTTTATCAGTTCTTTCCTTGCCTTTTATCTTTGATGGTTCTTGTCATGTGCCGGTCAATAAATGAGCACTGAAAAATGTAAAATGGTTTCCTGCCGGCTGTCTTAGTAGAGTCACTTTCTATTGGGTACATATTGTAATAAATGTAATAAAAGCAACACATTCTCCAGTGGTTGAATCGAATCAACAACTGGCTACAGGAAGATGAGACAGCTGCAGATTAAGGTGACCTGTTGAAAGATGTATTCTTTACTCTGCAAAACTTATACCGTTCCCAGCCAGCCAATCACCTACTGTATTACTATCAACATACGTACCAAAGGTCCCAGAACCCCCCCAGGCTGCATTTACATTATGCATGTCTGTAGAGAGAGGCCCTACTCGGAGCAAAGTTTTAAGCAAGGTTTGATATTTATTTTTCCGCTTTTACGCTATAGATTCAAATATCTGTTGGTTTTCGACACATTTTAAAATGAAAAAACGTATAATGGGTTTTTTCCAATGTTTTCTGACATTTTATAGAATTCATCAAATAATAAACTACAATAAAATGATCTCCAACTGCAGCCTTCCATTGGCTCTAAGCCTTCAGTCTTTTTAAATGCACACAGTGTGCGAAGTAGCTTTGGCTCATCTTTTCTTTTAGCTGTATGTTCCACAACAAGAATCAGACAGGTGGGGGCATCAAACATTCTGATTAGTGTTGTGTTGTGAGCTTTTCTACAACAGGATAACTGCTCTCTGTGGAAGGCAGTGAGCTTGGCTAATCTTCATGCTGTTCGACGGCGACTTATTTTGTCTAATTATTCTCCACTGAAAATAGTCACTTCTTGAAAAATATGTCTGCAGGCAGTGTTTGTTGATCTTACAGAGCCTTTATGCAACACATTGCCTTGCAATCAGAAAACCCAGAAGTGCCTCATGGTGCCTTGTGTTCTCTTACCTTTAGAGAGAGACCCTTCCTCAGTGATCGTAGGGTCCATTGGTTCCATGCCTGCATTCAATGCTTTGTAATCTCAATCCTCAAAGGTTGCATAGAGCCCACAGGTGATCACCCTGAAAGGCTGAGCTGTAATATAGAGCATCATTCAAGGATGCTCTTTAGTGACTCCCTTCAGGATGGAACGGGACAGTAAAAAAGCATCCACAGAGCCTGGAGATCAGATACTGCCTCCGCCTCGCTCACTCTGCTTCTCTCTCTCTCTCTGTGCGCCTCTCTCTCTCTCTCTGTCTCTGTGTGCGCCTCTCTCTCTGTCTCTCTGTCTGTGTGCGTCTTTCTGTCTGTGCGCCTCTCTCTCTCTGTCTGTCTCTGTCTCTCTGTTTGTCTCTGTGCATCTTCCTGCCTCTCTGTTCTGCCTCCAGTAGCCCTTCCTACTCCACCCCCCTTACTCCCTCTCTGAAACTCTCTTCTCCTCCCCCCCCTTCACACCTCTATGCCTGACTAATTGTACTCACAAAGCTAGTGAAACACTCTTGTCATATTTGCTTGATGTTGTTCCTGTATTATCTTTCTTGAGCTCTGTGCTACCTGTAGTAAGCAGGAAACCTCTGCTTTCTAGTCTTGTTTTTTTCTCATTTTACTCTCATGTTTGTTTTCCCTCAGGAGCCCAGGTAGGAAACTGTGGCCATGACAATACTAATGGCAGCATCCTTCCTGTCAGGACTTTGGCCACTCCTCCGCTGTCTGTGTTTGCATAGCTGCTGCTGGATGGTACCTACCTAATAGGCCCAATCTGGCTACCATTAATGCAGTGGAAGTGTTGCCTTTATTGCCTGGCGAGTATATCCGGAAGGTAGCTAGTGAGTAGGCTAAGGCTACTAGGCGTTGGCATGGCAACAGCCATGTGAGTGCACCCTGATGGATCAAATGCAAATCATGGCTGTCTCCTGTATTCTGGGATACACCTGTCCAATGACACAAGAACAACCGAGGTTGTATCTCATGCTTCTCTCTCTCTGTGTTTGTTCAGAGAGTTTAAGCAGAGATGGTGGTGTCCAGTCTTATTTTATTACTGTAAGGTCAGCAGGCAGTGTTTGTTGATCTTACACATCAGGAGGCATTTCCACCCCAGACACCAGTCTTTAGTGAGAGAAAGATACACGGCAGACAGCAGGATTATGCAGAGGGAAACAACACATTTGCTGTTATTTTATTTCCAGTAACCCTACCAAAGTCTGCACACATCAGAGGCTCTGATAGTACTTTATTACTCCATATTCTGCCTTTTGATGAGGGAGACGTCCTGTTACCAGGGCGCATCAAACTCTCTTCTGTGTTGAAAAAGTTGAACTACTTTTTACTTTGTACTCAGCTGTACTGTAGTGCCTTGGTTCTGAACAACAGGCGCCTGAGCATAAACAACAGTGGACTACAACACTTAGAAGAAACATGTGTACGGCCCCTGTGAACGACAAACAATATCTTTCCCCAGAAAGAAAGTCCAGAGTGTGGTTATGCTGCGGCACCACTACGCATGGATCCTCTGCCACATGTGCAACCTAAATGATGATGTTAAAAGGAATAAATCAATAATTATAAACAAACGTCTGCTGGCAAAAGGGGGACCTACACAATAATAGGCAGCTGGTCCTAATGTGGTGGCTGATCGGTGTATACAAAAGGCAATAAAACCACATTGGATTGGAAATATTGTATTTTATTTTTTTCATTTCTGCATAGGCTGCTTACTGTCTTGGTAGTAAAGCAGCAGAGTCACAGGAACACTGTATATTTAAGTTTTATCAGTCACCAAACATATTTTCTTCCTGTATATAATCTTTGGTTCTGACCGAGCCATCAGCACTGTGTTGCTTCATGTCAACTCTATATTGTTTAGACTTCTCTTATCATTCTGATGTTACTTCCTCTTTGACAGTGAGAATATGCTAAAGCTAAATGTAGAATGTGCATCATTTATTTACTGTGCAATAGTAAGAGTGAACAGTTTTGTTGTCTGTGGCTAAATTCGCTTTAACTCATGGAACTCTCACACCGGACGTAGCTAAAGAGCTTTCCTTCAAATGTGAATCAAAATGTTATGAGGCTGTGATCGATAGTGATAAACATGTTTCTGAACACACTAGCACATCAGAAGTCACTCAGGGTCCTCTTTCCCAGAGCTTTATAGCTTTCCTTACAGCCTCAGCATCACCTCTATCTGTTGTGCTCATGGAGAATGTGAGATTCCAACTGAAAGTATATAGTAGGTGAACATTTCAAACTGCTATTTCCAGCCGTCAGCAGTTTCACGTTGGTGCGTTCCTCTGCTATCTGTTTGTGGGAGCGAACATATTATCTAACGTCAGTGTGCTGGACTGGGTTTATTTTACAAGTAATTAATGTGCATTTCCTACTCCTGCCACTAGGTGGTGTCTTTGCTTTGGGGTTGGGTTTAACATTTGGGCAGTCATATTGAAATTCATGATAGTCATGTGACACTTACAGGAAGTCACCTGGAATGCTTTGTTTATCAGACCAGTTTTGGCATGGTAGTGTGAGCAGCAGCTACATCTTATTCCATCCTCTTTTGAATTCACTTTATAGGAGCATCGTCTGTGAGTATCTTTGCAGGATATTGTTAGTGTAATTACTTGATGTGTTTATTTCTGCATATTTTTGTAATTTCAGCGAAGTAAGAGCAATTAATGTTTGACATGCGATTTCATATATCCAGCTAGTCACTGTAGTAACTTTCTAGGCTTGTTGTAGGCCTTATCTTTGGGGATGTGTATCTGATATCTTAGTTATTACATATTTTATGCTGATTGTGTATTTTCTTTCTTTCTTCATTTTAGTTTCACCTTTTACATGCTGTCAGTTTGAATAAATCTACCAAATCTGACCGGTGTGTGATGGGAGTCATCTGTCTGTCTAATTGAAGAAGGGGAACTCTTTAGTGAGGGCAGAACAGTAAAAAGACGGACTCAACAGTGATTTCTACCGCAGTGAGTAAGATATCCAGCCTGTTCTGCATCTACCAGTATCAAGATGTCATTAAGAGAAGAAAAGAACTATGAAACAAGGTCAGAGTGCTCACGCACATCAAAATTATCAAAGCGCTCTGTGAGATCTTCAGCTAGCTTGCAGGCTGCATTGGAAGCACGCGCAAAGGCAGAAGGTGCACGGGCGAGAACGTTACATGCACAAAGGGAGATTGATGTTAAAGTAAAAAAGGCTCAGTTGAAAGTGGAGGAGGCACGTCTTGATGCCACATTGGAAGCCATACAGCAAGAGAAGGATGCCGACGCCGCTTTTGCTGAAGCTAATGTATTGGAATCGGCAGTGGATCTGGCAGCTTTAGGGGAGCTCACTGTTCATGATGAATACCAAGGCTCATCCTATCATTCAGTTGAGAGAACAGAGAAATATGTTCAAGAACAGTATGCCTATGTGAAATCTAATGAGCGCACAGACGATCCAGAGCAGGATAAAAAGGTTGATTTTACTCCCTCAGCAGCTGTTAACCTCAACTCTAATGATGATTCTCAGAGACATCATGAGCTACCTAGGCAAAGTGAGAGGCAACGTTTATCTGTGACAGCCACAATGCCAACTGCAACAGCTGCTCATTCAAAACGGCCGCCAGTGCAATTCACACCAAAAACAGAAAGTGAATTTATTGCACCACAACCAGCATCTGAACCAAGGAACCAATGGACACCCAGACACGATACAGCAGATTACAGCTATCCACGGGGAGGAGAATCCACTTCTAATGTATCAGTGCTAGCAAGGTTCTTAGCTCGCCGTGAGCTACTCACAGCTGGACTCACGAAGTTCAATGACAAACCCGAAAACTACTGGGCCTGGAGGTCCGCCTTCTCTAACGCTACTGAAGATCTGGGTCTGAAGCCTAGTGAGGAACTTGACCTGCTGATTAAGTGGCTTGGACCGGAATCTGCAGAGCATGCAAGGAGAGTGAGGTCGGTTCGAATCAACTACCCTGGTGAGGCCCTCAGCATGGTCTGGAGAAGACTAGAGGAGGTTTATGGATCGCCAGAGGCCATGGAGACAGCACTCTTTAACAAGCTCGAACGGTTCCCCAAGTTCTCCAATAAAGAACCCAAGCGGCTATGTGAACTAGGTGATCTTCTCCTGGAGATACAGGCAGGCAAGGAGGATGGGTTCCTGCCTGGTTTGGCTTATCTGGACACGGCGCGAGGCATTCATCCGATCCTGGAGAAATTGCCATTCAACCTGCAGGAGAAGTGGATGGTGCAAGGTACAAGGTATAAAGAAAGACACCACACCATCTTCCCACCCTTCTCAGTGTTCGCCGACTTCATTCGTGCAGAAGCAAAGATGAGAAATGATCCAAGCTTCGCTGCTGCAGCGCCCAGCAACACGCCCAGCAACACGCCACCTAAGTGGGAGAAATTCCCAACAAAATCAGCTAAAACCCCTATAGCTGTGCATAAAACAGAGGTTGACAATCCTGCCAAGGGTGATGAGACCAAGGGTTCAGACAACCCGAAGAAAGAGTGTCCCATACACAAAAAGCCCCACCCCCTACCTAAGTGTAGAGCCTTTCGAGCCAAACTGCTGGACGAACGTAAGGCCTTGCTTAAGGAGAATGGCATATGCTTCCGTTGTTGTTCCTCAACCTCCCACCAAGCTAAGGACTGCAAGGCTATCATCCAGTGCTCTGAGTGCAACAGCGATAGGCACATTGCAGCCCTTCATGCCGGCCCTGCACCATGGACAACAAAGCCAGCTAGCGGCCCCTCTGAAGAGCATGGCGGGGAGGGAGAGGAATCTACTCCGGCTTCAGTCACTACCTCAATCTGCACTGAGGTCTGTGGCGACAGCGCGGCAACCAAATCCTGTGCCAAAATCTGTCTCGTCTATGTGTATCCTAAAAACCAACCCGAGAGGAAGACAAGAGCATACGCCATCCTAGATGACCAGAGCAATAGGTCACTAGCCAGGTCATCATTCTTTGAGCTGTTCAGCATAGCTGACAACACTTCTCCCTACACACTCAAAACCTGTGCGGGTGTGTCAGAGGCTGCAGGCCGCAGGGCAAGGGGGTTCATAGTGGAGTCAGCTGATGAAAAGACCAGTCTAGCTCTGCCTACACTCATCGAGTGTGATCAACTGCCTGATAACAGGGCAGAGATTCCTACGCCAGCTGCTGTGAAGTACCATCCACACCTGAAATCCCTAACCTCCAAGATACCTCCCCTTGACCCGAGGGCCGAGATCTTACTTCTTTTAGGGAGAGACATTATTCAGGTCCACAAGGTCCTTGAACAGCGCAATGGCCCCCCACACGCTCCTTTCGCCCAGCGGCTAGCCCTCGGCTGGGTGATCGTAGGGGATGTGTGTATTAACGGTGCACACGTACCCTCACCTGTGAACACATACAGAACCTACATTCATGAGAATGGGCGTCCCAGCGTTCTGTGTCCCTGCCTCAACAAAATTGAAATCAAAGAAAAGCTCAACCACACTTGTCAGTTCCAAAGTCCTTCAGCCTCAGAGCGGCAGTCCTTACCAAGTGACAAAACGCGACTCATGGGGGAGTCCATCTTCTGCCACACAAAGGACGACGACAAGACAGCACCTTCTATGGAGGATCTTGCCTTCCTGAGGATTATGGACAAGGAACTGAAACAGGGTGAAGACAACAGCTGGCAGGCTCCACTCCCCTTCCGAAGCCCACGCCAGCGTCTGCCAAACAACCGTGAGCAGGCTAGGACCCGTCTCGCTATGGTCACCAAGACACTCAGGAAACACCCTGAGAGGAGAGAGCATTTCACTGAGTTCATGAGCAAGCTCTTCGAGAATGGACATGCTGAAGTGGCACCACCCTTACCACCAGATGAGGAGAGCTGGTATCTACCGTTCTTTGGGGTATACCACCCTCAGAAGCCTGGACAGGTGAGGGTGGTATTCGACTCCAGTGCACAACACCAAGGGGTGTCCCTCAATGATGTCCTCCTCACAGGCCCAAACATGAACAACAGTTTGCTCGGGGTACTGCTGCGCTTCAGAAGGGAGCCAGTGGCCGTGACGACTGACATCCAGCAGATGTTCCATTGCTTTGTCGTACGTGAGGACCATCGGAACTTTCTGCGCTTCCTCTGGCATCGCAATAATGACCTGGATGACGACGTCATTGAGTACAGGATGTGCGTACATGTCTTCGGAAATAGCCCGTCACCGTCCGTAGCCACATACGGGCTCCGAAGAGCTGCTGCAGAGGGAGAGAGGGAGTACGGCGTAGAGGCGAGGCTGTTCGTTGAGAGAAACTTCTATGTTGACGATGGCCTTCTGTCTGTCCCTTCAGAACAGGAAGCCATCACTCTTCTTCACAACACTCAAGGTATGCTGGCCCTCTCCAACCTCCGGCTTCACAAGATCTTGTCGAACAGGGTGGCTGTGATGAGAGCCTTCCCTCCTGAAGATCTGGCTAAGGGGATGAAAGATCTGGATCTCAGCACAGACCCCATTCCCATGCAGAGAAGTTTAGGGGTGAGCTGGGATGTTTCGGAAGACGTATTCACCTTCCAAGTTGCTGATGCAGAGAAGCCTTACACAAGACGTGGGGTCCTGTCAACTGTTAACAGTCTGTTCGACCCACTAGGTTTCGCTGCCCCTGTAAGCGTTCAAGGAAGGTCCATACTGAGGGAGCTCACCACAGAGTCATGCGACTGGGACGCCCCTCTCCCTGAGGAAAAGTACAGAGAATGGAAGCTGTGGAGGGACTCTCTGAAGGAGCTTGAACAGCTCAAGATTCCGCGCCAATACACCTCCATCTCTCTCCGTCAAGCATGCAGTAAGGAGCTGTGTGTATTCTGTGACACTTCCACCATTGCTATAGCTGCTGTCGCCTACGTGAGAACAACCGATGCAAGCAGTAATGTTGAGGTTGGCTTCATGTTTGGCAAGGCAAAGCTTGCTCCACGTCCAGAAACGACAATTCCAAGGCTCGAGCTGTGCGCTGCGGTCCTGGCTGTAGAGATTGCAGACGTGATTGTGGATGAGATGGACACCATCTTTGACGCTGTGACCTTCTACTCAGACAGCAAGGTGGTCCTAGGCTACATTCACAATGAGTCAAGACGATTCTACGTCTACGTGAGCAACAGGGTGCAGCGCATCAGGAGGTCAACAAGCCCTAAACAATGGAAGCACGTGCCCTCCAGCCAAAACCCTGCAGACCACGGCTCACGATCAGTCCCAGCAGGCAGCCTAACTCACACCTCATGGCTGTGCGGACCACCATTCCTGTTGACATCAGCTGAAGCTGAACCTGCACCTAATTCCTTCAACTTGGTTGACCCCAGCTCTGACTCTGATGTCCGCCCACAGATCACTTGTCATCTCAACAGGGTTACCAGTGGCAAACTTGACCCTATGCGTTTTGAGAGGTTCTCCAGATGGCGGTCACTCAATCGAGCAGTTGCTAGGCTTGTGCATGTTGCCCACTCCTTCAACCAGGGGAGCAGATGCAAGGGTTGGCACATCCATGAAGAGCTCTGTCCCACAGAAGACTTGGAGGAAGCAAGAAACATCATAATACGGGCCGTCCAACAAGATGCCTTCGCGGAGACTTTGGATTGCATCCGGGGAGGAATAGCCATTCCTAAGCAAAGCCCACTCCTCAGCCTGTGTCCTTACCTTGACAGTGCTGGCATTCTCAGGATTGGAGGACGCCTGTCCAAGGCAAACCTGGATGGAAAAGAGGTTAGTCCTGTAATCTTACCTGGGCAGAGCCACGTCACAACCTTGCTCATCCGACATTATCATGAGCAGGTCCAGCACCAAGGGCGGCACCTCACCGAGGGTGCTGTGAGAGCGGCAGGCCTGTGGATTATCAGTGGGAAACGGCGTATCAGCAGCATCCTTCATCACTGCGTCACATGCAGAAGACTACGCAGGAAGATGGAGACTCAAAAGATGGCTGACTTACCTGCGGACCGCCTCAGCGCAGATCCTCCCTTCTCATTCGTGGGTGTGGACGTCTTCGGACCATGGATGGTCACGGCACGGCGGACCAGAGGAGGACTTGCTAGCAGCAAAAGATGGGCTGTGCTTTTTACATGTATGAGCACCAGGGCCATACATATAGAAGTACTGGAGTCAATGGACTCTTCAAGCTTCATCAACGCTCTACGGCGGTTCTTCTCAGTCAGGGGGCCAGCGAAACAGATCAGAAGCGATTGTGGCACCAACTTCGTTGGGGCCTGTAAGGAGTTGCAGATGGACTCTGTGACTAGTGACAAGGAGGTGCAAGGATATCTCAGTGACAATGGGTGTAAGTGGATCTTCAACCCACCACACTCTTCCCACATGGGGGGCAGTTGGGAGCGGCTAATTGGACTGGCAAGGCGTATCCTGGACTCGATGCTGTTGAAGGCCGGCCCAGCAAAGCTCACGCATGAGGTCCTGACAACATTCATGGCAGAGGTCTCAGCGATCCTGAACGCCCGTCCACTGGTTCCTGTGTCCACAGACCCTGACTCCCCATTCATCCTGACACCAGCGACACTTCTCACACAGAAGGTCAGTGCCCTTCCTCCTCCCAAGGGTGAGTTTGACGAGAAGGACCTCTACGGCAAGCAGTGGAGGCAGGTCCAAAGCCTCGCCAACACCTTTTGGCATCGATGGAGGACAGAGTACCTCCCCACCCTGCAGAAACGCAGGAAGTGGGAAAAAGAGAAACGCAATCTGAAAGAAGGTGACGTCATCCTCCTGAAAAACGACCAGTTGCAGAGAAACGACTGGCCCATGGGCGTCATCGTCAAGACCTTCCCCGGCACCGACGGGAGGGTAAGAAAGGTGGAGATCAAGACTGCGAGGGATGGGTCAAGCAAGACCTTTCTGCGACCTGTCTCAGAGGTCGTCCTACTCCTCTCCCCAGAGACTGATTAGAGTTACCGTTCTTAGCTCCCCTTGTTAAAGGTGGCATCTTTTTAGATACCAGGCGGGGAGTGTGCTGGACTGGGTTTATTTTACAAGTAATTAATGTGCATTTCCTACTCCTGCCACTAGGTGGTGTCTTTGCTTTGGGGTTGGGTTTAACATTTGGGCAGTCATATTGAAATTCATGATAGTCATGTGACACTTACAGGAAGTCACCTGGAATGCTTTGTTTATCAGACCAGTTTTGGCATGGTAGTGTGAGCAGCAGCTACATCTTATTCCATCCTCTTTTGAATTCACTTTATAGGAGCATCGTCTGTGAGTATCTTTGCAGGATATTGTTAGTGTAATTACTTGATGTGTTTATTTCTGCATATTTTTGTAATTTCAGCGAAGTAAGAGCAATTAATGTTTGACATGCGATTTCATATATCCAGCTAGTCACTGTAGTAACTTTCTAGGCTTGTTGTAGGCCTTATCTTTGGGGATGTGTATCTGATATCTTAGTTATTACATATTTTATGCTGATTGTGTATTTTCTTTCTTTCTTCATTTTAGTTTTACACCTTTTACATGCTGTCAGTTTGAATAAATCTACCAAATCTGACCGGTGTGTGATGGGAGTCATCTGTCTGTCTAATTGAAGAAGGGGAACTCTTTAGTGAGGGCAGAACAGTCAGTGTTCACAAGAATTCACAACACAGTTTACGGAAACAAATCCTGTCCCCACGGATTTGAGGAGAGCCGGATATGGATGACTTTTGGTTTGCTGTCCATGTTTCTGTCACAAAGTAGACACTTCACAGCTCATTTAAATACCCCAGTTTTGAATCACACGGAGACAAGTTCTTTGGTTTATTAAAATTTATTTTATAAGTTTTAAAATCATGCAGTAGCAAAAACACACATTTAATTGCTTCCTATTGTATATTCAAATATGATCACAATAAAAAAGTCCAAAGATTGAAACATGTAAAACGGGATGAGAGAGAGAAATAAACACAAGAGGTATAATATACATTTATACAAGTTACAATGCAGAATAAAAGTTCTGCACGCTGTTCCTGGTCGAGAAGGCAGTGCTCGGATGACGATGCGCGTGCCTGTCGTTGCGAGCGTTAGATCCAACAGCTCGTACTCCCGACAGTCCCATCGTTCCGTTTCCAAGCGTTCGTGCCGTCTTAAATGCCCACGTCTCTCTGCTTTTCCTATTTCCGTTCTCCGATGTCCTGCACACCCGCACCACTTCAGGTCCATGTCTCGTCTTGTTCCCCCTGCCCTCTCATCTCGCCCCCCCCCCCCCCCCCCCCCCCCACCCCACCCCCCTTCGCCAGGAGTACTGTATTTGATTGGTCCTAATTACGCGATGAACTTCAGGTGCATCGTCAGTGTCCAAACAGCCAGCCAGGTGAAGCACACAGAAAACCAAGACAAAAGCACCGCCCTCCAATAACATTTAACACACAACACCACAACTCAAATTGGTATATAATAAATAAACTGACTTTCTGGCTGACCAATGATTAAAGATCACTCCCCTCATTACATTTTGTTGTCATTTATGAAGAGTGTTTGGATGATGTCAGTCTATTTTAGGCGTTGTAGGCTACGTGTTTTATCACATAAGGAGCAGCTGAGTGTGTACCCTGCTGTTCAAATCAAGTATAGGAGTAGGGTCCTGACATGCCTACAATTGTTTTTTGGGAGATGATCATTTTGATGTTACAAACCAAATAAATAGTTAATCAGGCTACAGGTTATAAAAACTAAATTGGAGTACATGTAATACATGTTTAGTGTCATGTGCACATAGATAATTAAATACATTAAGGATTACCACATTTCCTGCATTCGTCCCAACATGCGGGAAGAAAAGAACTACGATGGCTTTTTGAAATGACCACATAATAGTCACACACACACACACGCCCATTTGCTATATGACTGCTGTACACCGTTGCTGATCATCAGCAGGTCTCCTGTGTGCTTGGGTAGCTTCTGGGTACAGTGTGGCCAAAAGGAGGTTGTAACAGCACACACCATTCTGTTGTCTGCCAAACCCTGAAATTAGTTATTATTTTACCACTTGCGCTTCCCTCATCTCAAAGTCAACGTTTTTTTGAATGTGTTGGTGGTTACATTCCTGAAATAAGGTCTGTGGTTAACACAAGCTGCACAGATCTCAACTATTAGTTCTGAGTTAAAGTCATCAGTAAATACCCCGCTGGTGAAAGTTGAAGCTTCTATCCGTGTTATAGCATCTGCTAATAAGTGACTAAAGGACAATACTAAACGCCATATCGATCATTAGCCGCCTTTAGCTGTAGCTTTTTAGCAACTAAACTACGGTGAATAACTGAACTAACCAAAGGTTTAGAGGAAGTACAGGGTGGAAATCGTTGTTTAAATATCACTGCTGCTAGAATCACCAGGGTACAGTTTTGTTCAAGATGCTCACAATTTTTGTCCTACAAAAAAAATCACACAATTGACAGGGTTACAACAATTTTAATTTCATATCAGGCCAAAACAGGATTCACTTGCAAAGCAAGTCAATATTTCTTCCTCTAACGCACAATCAGGCTTTCCAAAGCGGTGGGTGGACAAACTAATACAGGGGGAAAGCAGAATGCAAAATGTTTAACACAGCGTCAGAAGTGCTATGTGCTAAGTGTTGCTGACAAATCTGTCAAGCTGACTAGCCTCACTGTCGAGATCTCTGTGAACAGGGTGCCAACTAAATAACAGAAATATTATAATTTGTGTATAAATACACGTGTATAAAGAACTGAATAAAGTCGTCTGATTTCAGAAAAGGAACAAACCATATGAGATATTGGTTTTACTCTTAGTTCCATTGGTTAAGACTCACACTGGTTGCTTTATTAAAAGAGATCACCCTTTAGGCCTTCAAATACCATCACAGACCGGAACATTTCAAATTTACTGGAAAATGGAATACATAATACGTTGAGATTTGTGTTTTTATGTTTGTTTTTCTTTGCATGTGCTCCAGACTACCTGTCGCAGGGTGTGGATTTGAGCGGGATCGAAGTGATTGAGAATGACTTGCTGCTGATCAGCAGAGCCAGGCTGGAGGTGGAGAATCAGGCCAAGAGGCTGCTGGAGCAAGGCATGGAGATCCAGGTACAAACACAACTCTCACAACCCTACTTTTTATCATGCAGCTAGAACTGTGACCCCTGTGTTGAGAAGGGATCAATATCATATGTCATTAAAATATCATATTGAGTAAATAAGTGGAAATCATTTTTCAAGATATGGGTTTATATAGTTCAGCATTTAGGTATTGTTATTATTGTTATTATTTGCTGTTGTGATGTTTATTCACAGACTGGTGAATGTCTTATTTCATCACAGATGCCCTTTGTTTTTTTAGATTTCCTCCTAGTTCTTCCAATATTTTTAATTCATTTTTTTTTTTAGAGAAATTTGATTCAATGTTTGTGTTGAGCTGCTGGAAGTGATGAGAAGAGACACAAAGGTGGAAGAGCACTCTGTGTGTGTTGTCCTGTGAAGTGCATGTTAGAGAGAGCATGTGTCGCTCTGCTAACCTTCATCTGGCCCTGAAAGCCTTGTTCTCTGGGGGCCAGTGTCCCATTAAAGATGGTGTGTTTCCGTGTGTGTCTGCTTAGTGTCCACGATGACATATTGCCAGTGTGGAGAAAAGTGTGCACCGATGCTGCAGCCCTGCTTTGCTCAGTTCATCCGGCATGTCTCTCTATGATCAGGGTCACTGCCTTCTTAAACTTACACTTAATGTTTTAAAAGGAATTTATCTTAATGCCATGCAAAGTCATAATTCTGTTATGTCCCGTATCAAAGTAATGACTTCAAAAGACACCCTCCTAAATACCCTCGATACTAGTACTGATGAATACCAACAATCATAAGGTGGATGTAGCATCCAAGTCGAATTAATACAAGCCTGGACTGATGGGTTAATGTAGTTTATTCCGTTTTCCAATACAACTTCATTGACCAACGTAAGAGCTAGGTAGAAATTAAACAAAGACAAAATAATACATTAGACACAGATTAAACTAAACTCTGTTAGCACTGAAAAGTTAACAAATACACAAATAAACTCCAAACTATTTGACAATTAGACACACACAAATGCATTTACCTTGTACCCTTTCGACTGGAGCTAAACTCCATTATACTCTCCCGTTCCGTCCTTAATGATTATTTGTATACCATGTTACTGCACCTTTTATCTCTGTGTTAGCGTACTTTTCTGTTAACGTGTTTCTGCCAACTTCCATTACATGTGCGCCTATTGTCTCTTCAAAATAAAAGCACATCCTTGTTCAAAACAAACAAAAACAAAAGCAAACAAAAGCAATTTAACAAATACATGAACCATATTGTTTGGGGTCCTTTACAGTGGATAAGAAAAGAAACCATACAACAACAGGAGTCAGTTATTTTCTTTCTTTGTAAGACTGTGGACGATCCTGAAAGACATTTAGCTCTTGAGATTTTTCGTGTTCTTTTGGATGTTTAGATATTTGCTGTTTCTGATTTGATTCCTTAGTATTTTCCTATTTATTATAATAGTGACATTCAGGTAAATACACATAGCTGTACCAACTCTTGGATCATGGACAGTTTTCATGTAATAAGGCTGTATTCTTGTTCTGTACCTGCGGTTGTTCAGGCCCTCAAACACTTATCCTCAAACTGTAAAAATAAAAGCCTTCCTGGAAAGGAGTGATTATGCCTTTTTTGCTGCCTAGGGTCCTTTAATAAAGATCATATGTGCAAGAAGTGTTGACTTTATTCATAGTAGCTTAACATTGAACAAGTACCAGCTGCTGCTAGGTTCCAGAAAAGAGATCAAACTCAAAGTCCACTTTATTGTCAAAATGTCCACATGTGTTATACATACAGAAAATTGCACAATGCGAATATAAACATGAACATATAACATAAAAAGACGAGATAAGGGCCTAGAACATAAAGGGGGAATAAGGGAATATATATATATATATATATATATATATTACAATTCAGTTGATTGATATATATATCAATCAACTGAAATCATATATATATAGATATAGAATATAGATCAACCGAAAGCACTACCTGATGACCAATCAGAGCTCTTACAGGAAAAAGGAAATACATTTTAAACTGCCATATGCAGGAAGGCCAGCTGGCAAAAATCGAACTGTGTGAACATGAAAATTGTTCATCTTCATAGCAATGTCACTATTATTACATTTGCGGCAAGCAAGCTTACTTTAATAAGCTTTTTACATCTTTTACATAAGCAACAAGAGCAAAGTAACTCAGAGCACTGTGTACCATCGGCGACACTGTGAGTGCAGACCATCATATCACATCCTAATATATATATTCCCTTATCTGTGTCAGCTTCTCGAGCCGTATCTCAACACCTAAATTGTTGCATACTTTATGCAGAAGTGTTATTTAAAACAACACATTGTGGGGGCGCTGTTGAGCGATACAGGAGTATGACGTATTTCTGGGGGCTCCTTCAGAATCCACATTGAAACGACACTAACATTCTAAACTGGGCTTTACAAGCTCACTGCATGTCACTCACTAACAGAAGCACTGTCAAAAAGAGAGAACTTCGGCTGGTGTACGAAAATACAAGTGCGACAACTCACAAAAAAAGGCCCAACACCTCCTCGGTGTTCGCACAGCTGCCTGTTCTGACCTGCAGCCAGGGACCTTGTCCCGAAGGACTCATCTTACACTAATGATGGAAAGTAATTAGTTTTTGTAATCTTGTGTTCAGTGCTTGTTCGGATGTCACTGTTCCCCAGGGATCCTATAGCAAGAATAAGAGTTACAGGAAACTGAGCATTTTTTTTACTGACTATTGTTCAGTCATCTCTTCATATATATGCTGCTGTACCTACAAAACCTAAATATGATATGAGCCAAACATGTAATTGCTCATGAGTTTTATTTTTATGTTTTTCTTTTTATTTCAACACTTATGGATAGGAAACCAGCCTCCATAGCTCAATTGTCCAGATTCAGTGAAATGCTTAAACATCTATCAACTGGCCCAGTCAGGCCTAGCAGACATTTGGAGATGTAAATTCCATTTTTGGGATATTTATCATTATAATTTTTGTATTTATTGATCTCGTTTTGTACTATTTTCTTTTATGTTGGCTGTGTAGATACAGTTAAATGAAAAGTGAAAAAACTGTGGTGTCTGTATAATGAAACTGAAATAAAAACAAAAAACAAAACAAAAAAAACTAATTCGAAAAAAAATGTAAATAAACCTGTTCGTTTACGCTTTCAAACAGTCGGTAGTTTTTTTTTTACCAGCTATTCTTCCTGCACCTTGCAGCTGCACCTATGTGGCTTTAATCCTAGATTAAGTCATGGATGTTTAAAGTTTAACTTCTTCATATTAGTCACAGTGTTACATATTATAACACAGTGACGATCAGCAGAAATGAATTAAAATAATAATTCCCCAAATATGTTTAAATATATTTTTATGATATATATTTTAAACATCATCTCATAAGTCAGAACTGATTGGTTGGAAGTGTGTGTGTGTGTAGTGAAATGTGTAGTTATGAAGAGGAGACGAGAGAGCTTAGACTACATCACCAGCGGTAAATAATACAAACAGAAAATGAAAGGAGTCGACCATCTACTGGAGCTTTGGTGAGCGAAAGTATAGTTTATGTTGATTGTCTGTATTTAGCCTTTAGACTATCCATCTGCTGGATAGATAGCCGCCAGCGAACGAGACGGCCCTAAGAGCCAATGCTTTGTAGCGAACGAGAAGAGCCGACTCCCATCGGGGAGAGCAGACTCTTCAGCTACTCTTGCTTAGCTTTGCTGAGAATCCATGCAGGCCAGACAGGGGCGGGACCCCTCAAGAAAAAGTTCAGAAATCGCATCAGGGTCCAACTGAGGCATCTAGTATTCCTGAACCAGCACTAAAGACTTTTATCTTAAGGCCTTTATTTATTTATTTGCTGTGGTTCTGTGTTGAGTTGTTCATTTAAATGTTTGATTTTAATGTTAAATAATAGTAAATGTGTATGCTTTTTTGGACAACATAAATGCCTTAAAATAAGGCTTTTCTGAAAAGACTGAATGAAAACTTGCTTACCAACACACACACACACCATATGTAATTTCCTGAATCAGGCTAAAAAGAATGCTCCGGTGGATTCTAAATAAAGAGAGCCGTTTGGGAGCCGTAATAGCCGAATCTCTGAAAAGAGCCAGAATGCCCATCATTAGCAGATCGCTTAGCTTGTTATGAAAAAGAACATGTATATTACTTGATTATGCAGGACATATGTTTGAATAACATTTTTAGAAAAAAAAACCTAGGCGAGCCAAGCATATGAATAAAGGGCTCAGGCCTCAGAGGGTTAACGGACAACGGCGAAATGAGAAGGGGCGTGATAGTTTACTCTTGATTCATGAATTATGACGCTCCGTGTCAATACGCTTCTTTGGGTTTGTGATTGGTCAAATGTTGCTAACCCCTCCCCTTTCATGTGAACGCACTGTCATCCGGACAGAGAAATAAGTGGTTGACTTACCGAGTTGATAACCGGCGTCGTAGGACTGCTTAGCGAGATGTCAGCGTGTCAGTTAGGGTTAGTTAAGCCAGACAACTCAAACAGATCCAGGGTCTGTTGGACTGGCTTCATAGTACAGGCCACTGGTCTGTATGAAGATGGTGCTACAGTGCAGGATACTGGGACTCCACAGTCCTCTCCAAAGTCTTCTTGTTTTTACTCCCACGCCTAGACATTAGGCTGTCTTTTCTAAATTAGACACGTTCACGTAGCTTGTTCTTTGTCTTTTAAACAGTAACACACACAAACGCACACTCCTCTCCCCTGTGTTATCCACCCTCAGAGAGTATTTTTAGACTGTATCCTGCTCAAGGAGCCTTGTTAACAACTTCTGTCCCTGCATTGTGTGTGACCATATGGGGATCTGTTTTGTACACACACACACACACACACACACACACACACACACACACACACACCAGCCCAGGGATTTGATGATTGTGTGTTTTTTACTTGGTTAGCTGTTGGCCATGCTGGCCGGGCTGTGTGGGAGCGTGTTTCACATCAGTGCTCTGATTGTGCCAGCCGAGACCCCGGACTCCATCTGTTGAGTGGGAGCTCCTCTGACCCACGTAGAAAAACTCCTCCTCTCCTCTAACGTTATTTGTCTGAAATATCAAAATAACTGAACACAATTACATTCAAAACTTTCAACAGAAGCTATATAAACTATATGAAGTTGCCATTGCAAACCTAAATTGAAGCTTGATTTGGATCTTCCTTAGCTTCCGATCTATTTAAAAAGAAAAGGTTTGTTGTAACAGCCGATTTCCCATAGTGCCCATAAATCAGTGCCATAGAGTGGTGCAGGAATGAGTCTGTAAAACAAGGAATGAGTTCAGCGTTTCACCACCAGGTGTTTTTTTTACACATTTACAGTAACATCTTGCAGCTGCCCTTTCTTGTTGTCCATGGCCTAAAAAGCTCTGTTAAAGTTGTTGATAATATATTTTTGAGTGGAAGCAGGGGCATTCAAGTATGCACATGCATGCATGTGTACAGGACCCTCTAACCCACCTCACAGGGGCTCTCTTTGAGATTGTAATTCAAATCTGTGAATTTATAATGCAAGTATAATGTTTGGTGTGTAGATGTTATCCAGCACAAAATAACAATATTTTGTTCATTTAATGAAATCTAAATGACCTGAACTTTATCCGTTCCTTTACAGATTTCAAAAGTGTCAGATAAATTAAAATACGTTCCACCGCAGGCAGGTAGGGGAAAAGGTAACTTCAGACAGTACAGCTGACTTGAATCGTACCGAGGCTAGCTCCTACCAGGGAAAGAAACAAATTAATTTTGCAGTAATGGGGATGTGAGGATATTTTGGAAACAAGCTGAATTACTCCATTGCCTAAAGTGAGATAAGAAAAATGAAAATCATTCCTGTGTCTCTACATCATGTACTGAACTGTATTCAAAAAGTGGTTAGCCTAGCACACCAGGAAGACTGAAAAGGGATGAGAACAGCTAGCTTGACTCAGTTTCAAAACAAAGCTATCCTCGCTTAAAACTCATTGATTAACACGCGGCGTCTACTTGTTTTTAGAGAGAATGTATAAAAGATGATAAATGTCAGTCAGGTGCTAGAGCGCCCCCTCCTGTCTGCATCTGTTCCAGTGAGCTGTGAAGAAAAACGCCGCTCAATAACATGGCTGAAAGCTTAGGCATGGGTCTTTCAACAACTAGTTGAACCATATTTAGCTTAACAGAAAAGCTATTTTATACAAGTACAAGTTGGTCCATGGTGAGAATGTGTGTGTGTGTGTGTGTGTGTGTGTGTGTGTGTGTGTGTGTGTGTGTGTGTGTGTGTGTGTGTGTGTGTGTGTGTGTGTGTGTGTGTGTGTGTGTGTGTGTGTGTGTGTGTGTGTGTGTGTGTGTGTGTGTGTGTGTGTGTGTGTGTGTGTGTGTGTGTGTGTGTGTGTGTGTGTGTGTGTGTTGATTTAATCAAGTTAAAAACAGAACCACAGTCACCTTCACTTCTTTCTTCCTCTTTCCTTCCACCTGTCAGAATCCCACCCAGGTCGGCACAGCACTCCAGGTCTTCTATAACCTGGGTAGTCTGAGGGAGACCATCAGCTCTGTGGTGGGGGGTTACAGGACAACCATAAAGGACAACATCACCAGTGCTCTAGACATCAAGGGTCTGACTCAGCCCACCAACCCCAGAGGTGAGACCTAAGCAGGATGTGGCTCTGGGTACTTTGTCCTTATTTCTAAAAGAGGACAAAGGGTGGCCCAGTTTCTGATTAGGCTCTATCCAGAATAGATTCACATGGCCCCAGAGAAAAGTCAATCCTGACTGGAGGCTGAGTGTTATTTTCAAGGCTCTGATGAAGTGGCCAAATCATTGTTCTAATTAATGTGCATAACGCTTCCAGATAACGCGAGTGGGCCCAGGACCATTCCCCTGGCATTATGTCTCTAAATGAAATGTGAAATAGCAGAAGGATAAATTTGTCATGGTACTTTTTTGATATTCAATGTTCTTGTTTTCTCATCAAATCACTAAAAGTCCGAACCCAACAATGAATGTATCTTCTAAAACGTTTTGTGTCCAATAGAGCAAAGCCACACATGAAACACTCTGTTGCTTCATAACCATTAACACACACACTGTAGTTAATTTTAACTCGATACCACACATGCTGTCCTTCTGCCCCAAATACTCACTAGAGCAACACATCCAGATTATCTATCCCTGAATAGTTCAAAACATATGCACTGTCTCTTCCTGTTGGTGGAACCTTTGAACAAAACTAATGGCCTAGTAAAAGAAATGGCTGAGGTTTTACAAGTTCAAACTAGATATGTGTGTGGTGAATCTAAATATGTACGTCTTGAGTTGAGACCAATGTGATGAGTGCTTAGAACCACTGATGGATTAGGGTTAGGATCAGCAGGAGTTTAAAAATGGATTAAAAAGATGTTGATTTTGGTATTTCCATAGTTTTTGAAGTGAATAAGACAAGTAAGACTTTACTAAAAGGTCTCCTATTATGCTATATTTGAACAATATATTGTATGGCCATATCTACTATCTTCAAATCATGTCTGTGAAGTGTTTTTGCTCAAAATACCAAACAGATCCCCCATTGTAGCATGCCTCATCCCCCTCTATTTCAGCCCTGTTCCTGAAGTGCTGATTCTGTGACTGTAGCTTTAAATGAAGTAGCTGCTGCTGGCCACGCCCCTTTGGAGCGTCATGATCTCTTTGAAGAGAGTTTTCTACCGGGAGAAACTCAGCTAAACGCTGCCGTGATTAAACGCTATATTATGTTCCAAACCACATCCAGCATTATCTCTGATACAGTATGGAGCTCAAACGTTTCTCTCTCTCGGTTTACCACAAGGAGAGGATCTTTATATTACACATAGTCTCTCCAGAACAGCGTTAGCTCTGAGTGTTAGCGATGTTTGCTAATGTAAACACAGACCATATTACTTCCAAAACAGCTATGAGAGGGGATTCAGCTCGCCGACTGTATATGGGGGACGATGGGTTGGGAGGTGTCATATGGGCGGGACGTTGCCAGGAGTTCAGTGTAAAGCCAGCCCACATTTTCCTTATTAGGTCAAGAATAAGAATAGCAAATCTGGATCAGCTCAGGAGGAAAAGAGAGGGTTTGTATTTTCTGACACTTTTTTCCTTACACTCAAATATGTCACATTTATGTATAAAATACATTAAAAAGTGCATTTTGCATAATAGGGGACCTTTAAACAAAATATGACTATAGACTAGAGTCAGAATAAAAACCAATATTAAGCTGGCCAACAGAAAATATATTTTCGTTGGCCTTTGTCCCAAGAATCCTAAATGCTTCTCTGTGTCCCCTCTGTCCCCCAGGGGCCCCGGGCCGAGCAGTACTGCCCACACCAGGTAACACGGCAGCTTTCCGTGCCGCTCTGTGGACTAACCTTGAGAAACTGATGGACCAGATCTGTGCTGCCTGCAGACAGGTGCAGCCTCTGAGGCGCTCTCTGCACACACAGGGATTGAACAGCACGTTAAAGTGGGCAGAAGTCATAGCAATGTTCTGCATATTTTCCAGGTGCAACATCTGCAGAAGGTCCTGCTGAAGAAGAGAGACCCTGTGACTCATGTGTGCTTCATCGATGAGATCATCAAGGTGGGTGGGCCCCACTGCTTTGCCCTTGGTATAATAGTAATAATTACAGCTGGAAATAAGAGAGCAGGCACAGGGTTCCAGTCTGCTCACCAAGGTATTAATAAATGTTTATGTTTCTCAAACTCAAAATACATTATCCACACACCTCACCTCTAGGACCCCACCATGTACACATGACCCAGCTAACTTAATGATGACAATGATGATATAATTATTATTACATCTGTGGAAAAGGTTGTTATGTAAACAAGACAAAGCTTTCAGTATCAACTGATTTTCTCAAAACTGAAAAATGTTGCAAATGGAGGATATGTTCCTATGGTTTACTGATCCATTATATCAGCACGTCCCCCTCAGACCACGGGCAGCTGAGAAAACCTCAGTTAATTCCTTCTCTCATTACATAAATTGACATCATGAAACCTGACCTCACAGTTGAAAAAGGACAGGGACTATCCTGTGTTAGTCTAAAAATCAGCAATCACACACTGCACTATATAACACACTCCAGCAGCTTCCCTCCTGATACAGATCCAATCTCCTAACCTCTGCTGTCTCTGTTATGTGTCAATAATGGATGAGTACAGATCTGAGTTGAGAAATATATCAGATATGACCTACAGTGGTGTTATTAAAAGGATGAATATAAAGGGAAAGAAAGACATGCCCGGCCAGTGATAGCTCTGGAGATTTGCAGAATGCAGAATCAAATGAGGAATCAGTCTTCACACATGAATGAAAGTTAATACAGAACTGGAAGAACATTTAGTGTAAATACTGGCACTGCTGCACCACAGCTGTCTCAGGCAGCAAACTGTGTCTTTTATCTTTAGTCTCCTTAAAGAGGAACTATTTTACACATTTGTATTATCTTTCCAGGTATTCTGAGATTCCAGTGAAAATATGAAGCCTTCCTTGTCTCCAGAGGGAGCTGCACTTTGATACAAGTGGTTGTTTGTAATCAGAAATCGTTGAGGGGAGTTAGAAAGTGAGCCTCCAGAACTCCTGGACATTCAGTTCGATTGGTCGTTATGATGGAAGTCATTAACATATCATCATGACTTTCATCAGTCCCACTCCTCAAAGCCTAGAAATACAAATCAGTGCAGCAGACTGTTGCTATGGAAACATAGCTCTCTGCAGAGATAGAGGTGTGAGATGGAGACCTAATGACATGTCTAAATGCAAAACTCCTCAGCTGTGCAGCTTCACTATCTCCCTTCACTGCCATCAACCAGAGGGCCACAGAAAAATATCAGAAACAAATCTCCAGTTAGCATGCTGTGAAACATCATGGAGCATTATAGGTTACCCTGAGTGGAGCTAGTGGGCCTTAATGGTTACACAGACCACAGGCCTTGAGTCTGCTCTGTGTTATACTCATGCAGAAGGTGCATGATGATGAAGAAGGTCTGCAGTGAATTCCTCAGTGATGGCAGTTTCCATGATCATCACAGGATTAATTTTGCTAAATATTGTGAATGCTATTATTTTCCAGGACTCTTGATTTTACTCATTATTTGTTACATGTATGCACATCAACACACATTTTACTCAGTACATAACAGAGCTGTTTATTAGCTGTTTAGAGACATTAACGCTTGCCAGGTTTCTTTACTAATTTATTTATGCACTCGGATGTTGTTTTGAGTCTTCAGGCAGTCTCTTTTCAGAGGCTCACCCTGTACAAAAGGATCCATTCATTACCTTTCCAGAATAACTATGATACTTGACCATCAGACTTTTCAATATGAATCAGACAAACCGGAGTCTGAACGTGTTTCCCATCAAACGCCAACTCATGTCCCCTACAAAGGCTAGGACCTGTGGTGACAGCGTGTCTCTCTTCTGTGTGCCGGATGACAGGATGGACAGCCTGATATCCTGTACAACTTCTGGATTGATGTCACCAGCACCCTCAGTGAGGAGTTCCACAGAGCGACTGAAGGTAGGCTCCTTCTCCCTTCAGAGGAAAGATTAATTAACCTAACAGTTTAAATGTTGAACGTGTCTCTCCAACAGATGGTAGGTAGCAGCTCCAAACAAACAGCCACTGGGAGGTCTCATTTAGACAGCAGTAACCATCAGGCTGAAGCAGGAGCTCAGCTGACAGCAGAGAAATCAATGGGGTGGGGGGGGTAATGAAAGGCCTGTTGTTCATGAAGCTATCAGCACACAGCCGTCTCATTGAACCAGTCGCGGCCTGTTGTTCCACCTTATTGTGTCAGAGGGAAAAACACCATCTTTATTTGGATGTGAATCCAGTCTCGATCATAAATGTTTGCATTCCTGCAGGCAGTACTGACTCCTTTTCAGAACAAGAGAGGAAATGTTTTAGTTTTATCGGCTTTACAAACACAATGGAACTCTGAGGTTTAGGACGTTCTTTTAGTTCTTGTATCTACCCAGATTCATACACTAGAAATCCAAGCTGGAATGGATCTTAAAGTTTCCACCTCCGTCCAGGGACGGATTAAGAGTCATTGGGCCCCTGGGCCTGTGACGACGAGAAAAGGCCCCTGGGCCTGGGCCCTGTAGGCCCATGCAGTAATCCATCCTTGCCTCCGTCACGTCAATGTCACGAATGAATGCAAACACACCTCACACAGTCATTATAACACACACTGCTAAATGTATCACTTCAATCGGTGTGTGAATGCATCTCCATGCGTGTGTGTGTGTGTGTGTGTGTGTGTGTGTGTGTGTGTGTGTGTGACTGTGTATTGATTTTCTCACCCACCATTGGACTGAGTGACTTCGATCTCTGCCTTAGTCCTGATGAGGATGCAAATAGATTTACCATATGCTTGGACAGATTCTCCCAAGCATATTCTGTTACTCAACAAACACAGAAAGCTCCAATGAGTATGTGTTAGTATATATTTATTCCATCCAGGTATTCCCCACTCCCCTCACTGTCACTGTGCTGTCGTATTAATATGGAATGAACAGAATGTAAAGCAGTCTGACCAGACTTACTTTTATTTGACTAATACCACTTTTACACAACCCAGCACCTTCCTCCCTGTGTCTTCCTGCGATGCCTCTTTGTCTGTAACAATGTAAATGTCCCGGCTGTGGGACTAATAAACAAATCTGATTCCTGACTTTAACTTTACCTTCATCAACTTATCACAGAATATCTGATTGGTGATTGTTTTTATTTAGGGGGAGATTCCCCAAAATGAAACCTGCATGTGATATTGAGGACGTTGTTGTTGCTGTTTCTTGACTCATCCAATAGTTTCTTGAGGACGTTGTTGTTGCTGTTTCTTGACTCATCCAATAGTTTCTTTGTTAAAGAAGGTGGAAATGTGTTTTTAAGTTCCAATTTCTCTCTTTCTGGGGACAACCCATTATCTTCTATTCTGAGATGTTTATATTGTATAATTGTTTATTCTCCACTCTTTTTTATTTCTAATTATTTGCAATATTTGTTTTACATGCTGCTGCAGCGAAAATGTTTTCCCAATTATGGCTCAATAAAGTATATGTTATCTTAAAGGGAACACAGACTAGGATGAGATTGAGATATTTTCTGATTTTGTTGTTGGACATTTCTTTTGTCTCTCTACCACACACACACTTTCTTTTCTCATAAGAAGGTGTTTCAGTGGACTGTGTGTGTGTGGTTTATATAAATATGTGAGATATTCTGGAACAAAGATGAATAAGAAAGAACATGCTTGTTAATAGAGTAGCATGATGACTGATTGCCGTCCTTCCTACATCCTTCGAAAAGCACACACTGTAATCTTACTTTGTTTCTGTGTATATAACAAACAGAAGAGGCCTGGCTTTAGCTTTTAAGGTTTAGGGGAAGGTATGTTCTCAGCCTAGCTATCTGACTGCTTTACCCTTTAAGCTAAGCTAGGCTAACCATGTATTGACTCACGTATTTGTATCAAGTAATAACCTTTTGAATGAAATGTTAATGTTTTGATTTAGCATATTCATGTATTTGACCTATGTTTGTTTTAATGGAATGACGTTGACAGGATGTATCTCAGCTCTCAGAGATGTAAATGTTCTGGTACAGCTTTACAGATTTTTCTTTATGACTTTGCTCACGCTTTCCTTTCCTCAGAAAGATTATATGTGAGAAGCAGCTTCCTGAGTGTCTGTGTATGTCTTTTTCTCTTTTCTCCAGCCTCGTCCTTCCTGAAGCAGGCGTTTGAAGGAGAGTATCCGAAGCTGCTGCGATTGTTCAACGAGCTGTGGCGGCGCCTGCAGCAGTACAGCGCCAGCCTGCAGGGTGCGCTGACGAGCGGCGCGGGAATGGACGCTTCTTTGGACATAAGCGCCACAGAGTCAGACAACCAGGACCTCTTCACACATGGAAAACAGGACTACAAGTGAGCGCACACACAAAGTAACACAACCAGTGATCCACTGTAAACCACACTTTAGATATAATCAGTGATGTCAATCTTTTTAAAGTTTAATCGAGTTAATCATAATAATAATAATAATCCAAGACTAATGATAATTTTATCACAATCAAAAAATACTAACATTGGGGGGGGGGTTGGTCGAGACCACTTGTGAGAAGGTGAAGGGACAAATGTGAAAGGAATCAGTAGCACAGATGGGGAGGGGGCTGATGTAACAGGTGTATCGAGAGCGATGACAGGAACTGTCTCTGTGGGAGCACTAATGAGCGGAGCGTGTGTTCTGTGCACACCCAGCAATCAGCTGCTGCCGGCAGCCATTAAAACAGCTCAGGCCCAATGCCAAACCACCCCCTACATACTACCCCTCCATTTGCGTGTTCGTGCGAAGGGCGATTGGCGGTTCTACATGCAATTACACCCCGGGCGAATTCCCCACACAGTGATATGATATATTGAAAACCGCTTTGTGGCCCAGATTTTTCTTTTTAAGTGCTCGCTCGTGCCGCCCCCCACGAAATGCCGCCCCGGGCGGCTGCCCGCTTCGTCAATGCCCAAAACCGCTACTGGTCCGTCATGAACCACACGTTTTACCAGGAGTTCCTGCAAACATTTAATGATAAACTCCCCAACAAGAGACACATTTAATATCCACATACAGATGTTCATGTTACCTCGTATTGTTTTTAACTTAGGATCATATACCCGTTTTAGTCCAGAAACGGTAAAACTGTGCATTTGATTATAAACTTTTGTATATTTACAGGGAATATTGCAAAAGCTAAGCAGCTTATGAACATCATATTTTAATTTCAGAAAGACGTTTACGGCTTCCGGTAGTGACGATGTGGGAGAAAGTCGCATGGAAGAGGTCTCCGGGTTGAACTTTTAATATATCCCTTTAAACACCACAATTCATTCAGGAAAGTGACGGATTACAGTTATAACTTCAATTCAGTCATGAATAAATCTAAAGTGAGCTCAACAAAATCAAGCAAGGCCTCTACCAGAAAGGAGTGATATTCAGGCTTCTCTTCCCTGCTTGCCTGCAAGTCTCGTATGAGGATGGAACGTTCACTTTTGAGACTCCGGAGGATGCACACGCATTCTATAACGAGCAAAGAGTAGGGCGCAGTATGATGTTCCCGGTGTTCCAGTTTAACTGGTGGCGTTTTCCACTCCTTGAGCGTCATATGACGCTGTACGAGCCGAATCATATGTGGTTGCCAGGTTCGTCATTTTGACCTTACTTGTGTGTCTGAAGTGTGACCATACAATATTGAAAAAACCTCGGTGAAAAAATGTAAGCATCACCAGTTCATGTAAATGTGCATGTGGAGATCTCCTACAGAAACAACACAAAATATCCTGGCCAAGAAATAGAAAATATATATACAATATTCCAACTCCACCGACGGGATTCGAACCCGTAAAACTGAAAATATAAATCTCAGCCATGATCGTTACTCATTACGCCACCGACCGGCTCAAACAATGCCGTGCTTGAGCCATAGAGATCTTGTCAGCTCTTGTCAGCTGTTTACAAATCACCTCTGGTGATATTCATAATATGACACAGGCAGACGCTGCCAACGCAAGCCTCAAAAACAAATGCAAAAGCCATGTGTTACGGTCAATAGACAAGCATGGCCACCTCAAAGGATATTGCTTTGTTTTTTAGCTTTAAAAATGCATATAGTGACCATTACAAAGCACATATCAAACGCTACGAAAATAGCTGCTGTGAGATACGAACCCAGTCATGCAAAAGGTATTATTCCACTGCTCTACCGTTTATAGCATACCGTCCAGACGTTGAAGCAACAGGTGAATATTTATTATTGACTATTTGCTTGTAGCTGTTCCCAATTGAGAAAAACTGTCATAATTGGCTACAAATTCATCACTGGCTACATTCAAATAGAGGCATGGTTTGGCAAGGGACTTTATTTATTTTGTGGCCGTCAAATACATGCAGGACAGTAATAATCTTTGTCCACAGGTGGTTCCCCCACACAAAGGCTGTGATACCAGCTTTTAAAAAGCGTGCACAAAAAAAAGATATGCTTTAGGACAGTTGTATAATAAAAACATTACAGTAATCAACTTCAAGTGCTCCAAACTTGCCTTACCCATTCCTCATGGGTGTCATGTTCGCCACACACCCGACATAGCTCAGACAAATCATCTGCTGATTACAGATAGCCATGTTATTGGATGAAATAAATAGCACTTGCATGACAATAACAACTGAAAACAAATTAGAAACCAACCCGTTTCCGTGATGAGCTGTTGGGCTATGTCCATTCGCAGATGGCTGATCCCCTGCTAATCAAAGGGACCAGCCACCAGTTTCTGTTTTAAAATCATGTCTGCCAACTTTAACAAGAAATAAGTTGAGGATACATGGAAGCTTAACAAATCCAGTGATGTGTTTCTCTGAATTGATGGAAGATGAAAGGCACATTCGCTTACTTTACACGCAATAACGCCACATGCTGTAGCATCTTGCTGGAGTGGGTGCTTGATGCTTTCACATGACCAGTGGGAGACGTTAAGGCCACGCTGCCTCATGAAAACCCTGTTTAGTAGAGGGCTCATGAATGACTAAACACCAAAAGTGACTAACCCCTCACCCAAAATAAATGGACCCTCCCCACACCATGTCCCTCACGTACCTGCTGACTTCTGTGCATCTCTTCAGTGCTTGAGACTGAGCCCCAAATAGATCAACATAGAGGGAGTGTTTCTCTTGCGGATAGATGGCCTACACCAGGGGTGCCCAACCTTTTTTGAACCTCTTTTGCATCTACTTTTAAAGTTGATAGTGTGTCGAGATCTACCAAGCCATATCAAAAGCCATAGCGTAGGCACAATTAATTGTGCACCTATATAATAACACAATTTTCTGACACAAAGATCAAGTTTGAACAATAATAATACATTTATTGAAGTAAATGTAGGTTGTGCAAAGAATAAGCACAAGTAGGCCTAGGACTGGCCCGTAACAACACAACAACATACAACCCATTTAATACAATGCCTAATTCAAGTTGGAAAAGTGGTTCTCTACCTTAGTGGGACTTCTGGCACTGAGAGGAGGAAGCTAGTCTCTCATAGTCCGGACAGTAAGAGCTGAGTGCTAACCGTAAGCAGGCCACAAGGTGGTCATCAGTCATGGTGGATCTGTATTTTGACTTAATGATTTTCATATGTGAAAAGGCAGACTCACACAAATATGTTGATCCAAAAAGTGCAGTCAAATTGTTTGCAGTTTGTCTGAGGTTGGGGTACTTCTCTTTCTGCATTAGATTCCAGAATTGGACATTTGTGTCAGGTCTCTTGATTTGAGCTCAATGTCATTATTTAGTGTGAGGATCTCATTCTCAATAGCACCGCTATCCAGGTTGAAGAGTGATGCCACTTTTGACGTTATACAATCCACATCTATATTTTCCCAAAATGGAAAACTGAGAAAACTGACAACAGGCTCAATGGATGCAAAGTCAGTAAAGCGCCTCTCAAATTCTGACAAGATGCTTTGCACTTGATCATCATAACGTGCACTCTCAAGCTCCGCACAGTCTTTGCCCTGACGCTTAAGTTCTGTGTCCATGTGTGGAAAGTTCCGCAGATCACACTGTTGCAACCTGCTTGATAGCAGCTGTAACTTGCTTTTAAAGGTGTTCACGGAGCTGATCATGTTGATGATGTATTTGTTCTTACCCTGCAGCTCTAGATTCAAGTTATTGAGCTTGTCAGTCAGATCAGTAAGAAAGGCTAAATCCAAGAGCCACTGACTGTCTTCTAGCTGTGCATATTCAGCATGGTTTGAAAAAATTCAGAAAACCGTTCCAGAAATGTACCTCTGCTGAGCCACCTTACGTCTGTGTGCAGCAGCAGATCTGTGTGTTCTGCACCGGTCTCCTCCAGTTGCGCATGGAATAATCGCCTCTGCAGACTCCTGGCCCGAACAGAACAGGCAATCTTGTTAGCCACATCCATCACGTCTTTCATATTTAAAATCTTCCCGCACAACCCTTGCTGGTGAATTATACAATGGTAATTCAGGAAATCCGGGAAAGATTCAGACTGTTTGCACAATCCAATGAACCCAGCAGTATGTCCAATCATTGCTGGAGCCCCATCGGTTGTAATGGAGATGAGTTTGAAGAGGGGCAACTTGCTCTTACTAACGAATTCCATAAAAACCTGAAAAATATCTGTGCCTCTTGTGTGCCCTTTCAAAGGCAAAATGGTCAGCAGCTCTTCTTTTACACTCATATTGTCGAAAACCATTCTAATGAACACACATAGCTGAGCCACATCCACAGCATCAGTGGATTCATCGAAATGTGTCAATATCATTCCTCAATTGCTGTTCAACATCCTCCGCCATTCCCTCGCATCGCCGTGTAACAGAATTTGTTGATAGCTGCACATCCTGAATAGCAGACACAATCTCCTTTCCATTTTTAAAATCGGCAAAAAGCGCATCTGTGGCTTCCATGAACGCTTCTTTCACAATCTCACCATCCTTGAAAGATTTCTTTCCTGTTGCAAGAACACGACAGACACGATAAGAAGCTATGGTTGCAGCCTTACTCGTGGTATTGGGCCTGGTAAAAATGGACTGTTGTGCTGCTAGCTGACTTTTCAAGTCCTTGACTTTTCGGGCGCGCAGTGTTAGCTGGGAAGTTTGTATCGTAGCTCTTGTGGACCGTCTTGAAATGCCGCTCCAAATTCCCTTTCTTTGGTAAAGTCACATTTGCATTGCAGATAAGACAGATGGACTTGGCATTCGAATACACGAAAAAATAATCCTCCTCCCACTCTGAATGAAAATGATAAGTTTTAGATTTTTTAGCCATTCTGCCGCCATGGTAGTATCCACTCGCTCTAGTCAAGCTACTCGCTTCCTTCCGAGTCCTTAGTTAGAACCTAGCAACCATACCCTGCGCGCGCGGATAGAAAGAAGCATGTGAGATTTTTTCTTTGGTTATGCCTGATCTACCTTACTATAGCTGTACAAATCTACACACTGCTTCACGCGATCAGCAGTTCATTGTGCCTATTTAAAATGTTTTAAGTTGGAAGTTTTAATGTAGGCCTATTTTACACAACAGTAGGAGGATAGCCTACACACAACATTTTCTCGCGATTGACTGGAACTCAGCCCGCCATCGACTGGTAGACCGCGATCGACTGGTTGGGCACCCCTGGCCTAGACAATAGCACCAGATATATAAGGAACAATTACATCAACATGAGTTATGTGTAATCTAATCTAAATATAGCCAAGGCCCCTTACTGTGAGTGTCCAGTGGTTCTCACCACAAACCGCTCCCACCATGACATCATAATCCATGGGGTCCACCTGCAATTATGCAATATAGTGCAATGACACTGACTAACTCCTTACATTTATTATCACTTACCCTCCTCTGGCCTTTGTATTTTCTTTGCCAAATGGCACTCATTTGGAATGAGTCTAAATATGCCCGTTTGCCTGATCTGTTCAAATCCCTCACCGTTGTGGTGAGGTACACATTTATGATCTGTAATGAAATTGAATGTTAAATGTTATGGGAAATGCCAATTCCCAAACACCAAACTTTTGCTCACCTCACTTTCCACAAGGGTCCCAGGACCAAGGTGCTCCCACAGGTTTCGGGAGAACAATTTATATAGGCCTATCTTGCTCCACAAATTGTATGAACCACAGTGGTGAGAAATGTTGGCAAATGACTTGCAGTAATAGACAACATAAACAATCGACAAAATAAGTCCATCATTACCAGTTTCCAGAGTGTCAGAGTGATTGTATTTCTTGTACTTGTGGAAATGTAGGGCTGGACTGAGGTGGGGATGGGGACTGAGGTGGGGATGGGTCAGTAATTGTGGATGGGGAACCAGTTTGCCATTTATGCGGCACACGTGGTGTTGGCTCTATGTATCGGCCGAGTTGGTCTATATTTACTTTATTGCCCTTCTTTGACATTATGTCAGCACTTTCTCCATCCATGCTGACGATTATAAATGGCCCGAGCATTGACGACTCCATCTTCCCGCCCTTTCGTTGTTCCTGCCTTATATTTTGCCGCAACACTTTATCGCCAACTTTGAAGTAGTCATCATGGCCCTGCTCCTCCCTCTTCCACTTCATTTTCGCCCTTACCTTTTCTGTGTTCTCCTGGGCAGTAGTGTAGTGCCCAGGTAGGTTTTGAACACCTGGTGACAGGGGATTCCTGACCAGCAAGGTCTTCCAAATGCTCCAAATGTTATCTGTGGCAACAATGAATACACATGGCACAATTTCAGCACATCAGATGGGCATCCATGCAGTCAAACTTCATAATCTCATACACACAACACATACATGGAGCACTTTACTACACACCTTGTATGCTTCGGGAACTTCAGTGGGATACCTGGCCTCCCGACCAAACATCAGAAAGTAAGGTGAGAACCTTGTTGTCAGCTGCTTTTTGGTTCTGAGTGCAAAGAGTGTGGCCGGGAGGTGGCTGTCCCTACTATTAGGTTTCTCCGCCACCAACTTTGTCAAGGTCCTGCAAGGTCATACATACACAACAAAGTCACTTATAGGATTGGAAAGTGTATAAAAAAAACAAACCATATGAATTTACAATACCTTTGAATAGTCCCATTCATCTTCTCGACCAAACCATTTGTCTGGGGATGGTAGGGCGAGCACAAACTCCTTTTGATCCCCAGTTTGTCACATATTTGATAGTTGATCTGACAGAAAAGGTTGAAACGTGAATATAGACCCCATGAGAATGAAGACACAGATGGCATGAAAAGGTGTGCTTTCCCGATTTGAAAAACTCACATCCATTGTCGGTCAAAATCCTTTTGGGCGCACCGAATTTGTAAAAAAAAGTCTAGAATACATTCAGTGACCTCATTGGCATTTATACTCTGCAGTGGATAAGCCTCTGTCCACTTCGTAAAATAATCTATCATCACGCAGATGTACTGGTGGCCCTTTGCTGTTGGGGTCAGTTTGCCCACCAAATCCATCCCCTTAAGCTCTAGTGGCTCATTTATCTAAGGAAAGAGGGCACGTTATATGGAAATATGCCCTCACTCTTGGGCGAAAAAAATAATATTTTTATTCAGTCACCTCAATTGGGATGTAGGCCTTCTTAATTTTCAAGACATTCCTTCTGGCCTGGCATTCGGGACACTCAGATATCTAAACAGAGGAGTCAACAGTGAATATGGAAATGCATATAATTGTTGTGAAAGTAAATCATGCACAGAGATCCCTTACAAATTCAGATAAAGCTCACCCATTTTCTTATGTCCTTCTCCATCCCAGGCCAGTAGTACCATGAGGCAATGGCATCAACCGTTTTTTCCATGCCACAATGGCCTCCATGCTCGCTAGCATGGAAACCCACAAACACCTGGTTTGCCTCCTCTGGCGAGGTGACTACTTTGGTGAGAGGGTCACCCTGTTTCCTTCAATGGTATATGTGGTGAAGCAGCCCATCTGATGGGCCCTTCGTATTAGTAAATCTAAATGAGTGAAGTATAGTTTGAAATGACAAGCCCTATCACTTACCCTTAATGCGGTAATTCTCGCATCTTCTCTTTATTACAAAGCACTCCTTGGACGTGGAGCCCACAGAATAGGCATTATGCCTCAGGAAGACTTCTACCTCCCTCACCAATCGTGGGTCCATTTCAAAAACCTTTCTCACAGCACACAACACACTCTCACTCTCTCTCTCTATCTTTATCTCTCTCTCTCTCTGAATCACCAAACTCGCTACAAGTCAAAAGTGTCTAAACAGCTATATATATCCTTTGCCACCTAATTTGCTAATTGACTTCATCCAGTTATCAATTTCAATGTCATTGTTACTGTTTTCCCAATTGTTGGGAACAGCTACAAGCAATTTGTGTCAACATGAAATATTCAACTTGCTTTTTCATCGTCTGAACGATAGCTCTGGCCATTAGCGGTAAGGCAGTGGATTAATACCTTTTAAAAGCATGACTGGGTTCGTATCTCAGAGCGGCTATTTTCATAGCGTTTGATATGTGCTTTGTAATGGTCACTATATGCACATTTTAGGCAAAAAAACAAACCAATATACTTTGAGGTGGCCATGCTTATGTTTTGTCTGTAACCGTTGGCTTTTGCATTTGTTTTTGAGGCTTGCAGCGTCTACCTGTGTTAAATTGTGAATATCACGAAAAAAGTTTACGTACAACAATATTTAAATTTAAATTTATAGTTAGGAAACTGGGCTTATTTCATCCATGTTAAACTGTGATTTGTAAACAGCTGACAAAAGCTGACAAGACTTATATGGTTCAACCAGGGCGTTGTTTGAGCCGGTCGCGTAGTGAGTAACATTCATGGTTGACATATATTACCCAAATGCACGGGTTCGAATCCTGTTGCTGGATTATGAATATTGTTTATTTTCATTTTTATTTTTTGGCCAGCATATTTTGTGTTGTTGTCGGTAGCTCAGTTCGACATGCGCATTTTACATGAACTGGTGAAGTTAACGTATTTTCGCCGAGGTTTTCTACGTTGCCTGGTCACACTTCAGACACACAAGTTACGTGAAAATGACGAACTTGGCAACCACAACATCTGGCGGAAAAGGTAAACAAACGCCACCAGTTAAACTGGAACACCAGCAGCCACACACTACTGAGGGTTTCTCCAAAAGACTGTATTCCTCCGTCTGTTTGGAGGAAGCCGTCTGCTCCTGCCACTGTATGCAGCCCCGTGGACTCACTGCTACGCGGACACCTTGAACGAGCGTCGTCGTAAACATGGAAACGGGTCGGCGCGTGAGTTGTGCTTACTCTCAGTATGCTCCGGGAGCGACGTGCATAGAGACTCCATGTATTTTTCTTTGTTACGTTGGGGACTTTGTTTACTTCCAATTGCACAGTGTGGTCGCTGCATGTGATGTTATAAACATTTTTTCTGTTCCGATTAAGATGGTAAACATGTTATGTTTGTTTCAATGAGACGGTTTGGCTGATGTGCATACCTCATACCCAGTGGTTAATTTGAGCCGGATCCTGCCGGAACAGGATCCGGCACCTCTTCATTTTGGCCACCCTGTGTTCCGGCACCTATTTGGGCAGATCCGGTACCTCTCACAAAAAATAAAAATAAAAAAATGGTTAAAATGAAATAAAATATACAGATATTAATTTACAGAAAAAAATCCCAAGAATTTCATGTCGTTTATTAAGATTAAGATTTGAAAGAGTCGGAGATCTGTGTTGACGCACTGAAAAGCTGGACCAACGGACAAACTTTTGCGTTCACTTTTGAAATTCGCCACATGAGGAGCACTTCGCAGAGAGGAAGAAACTAATTAAATGCAAGCATGTCCAAAAGACAGTTAAATTTACTGTCTTTCTTCAAAAAGAAGGAAGAGGTAATAGACACTTCAAAACGAGTCAGAAAAGCCTCCACAAGCAGCGACGAGGGCAGCTGCAGCGGTCATGTTGATGGTCAAAACCAGGAGGAGGTTAGCGCCGCAACAGCTAGCCAGCTAGCTAACCGACAGCTAGCCAAGCCCGGGCAGGAGGCTGGCACCGTGTCAGCAGCGGGTCAGGTTCACCGCCAGCCGGAGCAGGAGCCAGCTACCGTCGGCCAGGTGGACCACCAACAGCAACCGGTGGGTACCCTGGCATCAACTAGCCCGGTACAACAGCTGGAGCAGGCAAGTGGAACCGCGACATCAGGCTTACAGCAGGAAGAGTCAGTAGGAGAGGAGAGTGTAGAGGAGTGTGGGACGTCCAGCGACAGGTCAGGGATGGGATGCACAACTGCTTGGACAGAAGCTCAGCTAAAAGTGAAGCAGACTTACTATCCCTGGCTTTTTAGGGGAAAATCAGGTTTGGGTTGCACAACGTGTAAGGCGGTGGGGACTTTGGGGGCAGAGAAGACGTCGGGGATGAAACTGGCAAAAGAGTGGGTTTTATGCACAGTAACCTCATCTGCTTCAGATATTATAAAACAGCAACGCGCACTTAGAAAAAAGGTATTTGAACATGCCCGTACCAAGGCTCACCTAGCAGCAGCAAACATTCTCGAAAAGGCAAAAGTGGACACTTTAGGACAATCTATAATTAATAGTCAGTCTGAACAGATGGCCACTACAGCTCGCGTATTTCGCACGGCGTACAAGGAGGCTAAACGCCACCGTCCCGCATATGGCTTCGAACAGGAGATTGATTGCCAAGAATTAAATGGACTCGATATGGGGAGAATTTTACATTCCAATGTTGCATGTGGAAACATACAGAAACATATTTCTGAAGAAATGAAAAGAAAACTGTTTGAAAAAATAGTACAGTGCACTCCCAAAATCAGTGTAATACTGGATGAGTCAACCAGTTTAAGCAAAAAGAGCTGCTTGATAATATACATTAGGGCTCAGTTGCCCGATATGGACAAGCCTACAAACATTTTTACTGAACTCGTAGAGCTAGATGATCTAACTGCTCAAGGTATTGTCCACAAACTGTTGTCTGCTCTGGAGCGCCTGCATTTGACACAGGATTTTCTCTCTAAGACCCTCATTGGAGTAACTTGTGATGGTGCTTCGGTTATGTTAGGGCGTAAAAGCGGAGTGGGGAGTCGGCTCCAGGCCATGTTTCCCAACATTACTGTGTGGCACTGCTCAGCCCACAGGCTTGAGCTTGCAGTCGCAGACGTAGTGAAAGAGATGGGTGCTATAAATCACTTTAAAATATTGATGGACAAGATATATGCACTGTATAGCACATCTAACAAAAATCGAATGGAGCTGAGAGAGTCAGCTGAGAGCTTGGATGTTCAGCTATGCAAAATAGGTCGTATTTTAGACACTAGATGGGTGGCATCAAGTTTTAGAACCGTTGAAGCAGTGTGGAAGAACTACCCAGCACTTTACAAGCATTTCAAAACTGCATCAGAAGATCCCTCCCGTAACAGTGTCACAAAGCAAACATACAGTGGGCTTGCTATGCGCTTATCTTCGCATGCGTTTGTGAACAATTTAGGCATAATGTGCGATGCATTGCAAGAATTATCTGAGCTCTCAGTCGAGCTTCAAAAACGAGACATTACCATCATTTCAGCACACAAGTCAATTTGTCGGGAAATCAGGGTACTTGAGGCCATGTCGGATCGGCCAGGTCGCTACACTGAACTGAGCCAAAGGGGAATTGAGGAAAACTCTTTCCATGGCATCACGCTGAATGGAGGAACATCAAGCGACAGATCACTCGACCCCAAGCAGTTTTTTCCATAGACTGTATATATAGATGGACAGAGTGGCTCCATTCAGCTGTGTTCTATAGAATTGAAGCAACCGAGGCGACGCCATCTTTGAAAATTTGGAGCCAGTTCGAAGTACGCTTGCGCAGTAGAATCTGAAGCATGCGCAGTGAAGAGGAGGTCGCGATCAGACCCGCCCACTCATCGAGTGAAACACGCCCCTTATCGAGTGAAACACGCCCCCTTCTCCGTCCGTTCCCCACCACACACACAGGCCGAGTCCGACTCTCTGGGGCTAAACTGGCTGAAACTATACAACATCGTCTTCAACATACAAATCTATCTGTTTTTCGTTGGTATATGACCATAATCCTTTCAAGGATGTCCGAAAATCTATAGATTACTGTCAAATTAAGTTAACTTTCTAACGTTAGCGGCTAAGCTATCGCTACCGTCATTTTAATGAGTTCGCTAGCTAATATTAAGTTAATATTCACTTACCGAAAAAACTGCACAGAGCTCCCCTGAGATGGCCTGTTAGTACAATCAACAGCACAACACGACATGACTGTCAATATATAAATGTAAAGTAATAACAGCAAATAAAACAAATATGAGTTGCCTGACAAAAGAACACCACTACAGCCGAGCCTACAGCTACTTTGAATGAAATGAAATGTTGAAGGAGGTTGCAAGCGGCTGCACTGTCAATCAAAGTGTAACCACGCCCCTTTTATATTTATTAAAATAACATTAAAGAAAATAATTTCTCGGGAAAAAGAAAAATGGTGTGATGTGAAGCACCTTGAAAGCTATTTTTTCGAATAAAAAGTTGTGGATGCAAAATTTGTTTTAGGTGAGAAAAGTGACATAGAAAGTTGGTTACTTGCCCATTGAAAATACATGGGAATGGGCGGAGCTACGCATTGTACTGCAGCCAGCCACCAGGGGGCTCTGGACTAGCGCTTGCTTCACTTAACGGACGAACCTCTGTCCATCAATATATACAGTCTATGGTTTTTTCTAACTGTGGCCAAGAACTTGGAGGACCGTATGTTATCTCAAGGAGGCCGGATGCCAGATAAAACTGGATATAACAAGTTCATTGAGGAGTTGAAGGTGCTTTACGCACAATACTGGCCCGAGGACGCAGGTGCGCTGTATGGAGAGACTGAGGTCGAGTCACTGTGTCAGCGCTTCAACATTGCCAACCCGCGCGCAGTCATACGGGCCTACAGAAGGTACAGAGACTCAGATGGCAAAGACCCCCCCGATGAGCTGATGGAGTTACTTGTTGCTGTCAACAGCATTCCAATTGCAAGTGCTGAATGTGAGCGCGGATTTTCACAAATGAACTTGATTTGCACTCCCAACCGTAGCTCTTTGCTCACATCCACCATGTCATCTTTACTCTTCCTAAATCTTGTTGGACCCCCCCTGGCTAAATTCAATCCAGTCCCGTACGTGAGGTCCTGGGTGGCCAAAGGACACAGAACTGCCACAGACACACGCAGTAAAAGTAGAAAAAAAGAGATGGAGGACAATCCGGACATGCTCGTGATGTGGGGTGTTTTAAACAACTAAATATGGTGAGCAAACATACTGTCTATTAATAGGCCGCCGTGCCAATCTTTGAATAATAAATATTTTTTTTACACGTTAAACCTGTTGAGAAATTGATTGCTGGCTGTATACTGAAGTCCCACCTGTGGTGATGTGTTGTTGTTGTGCGTTGTGCGTACTTTCCTAAAATAATTGTAAATTATCGTCATAACATTTATACCATGGATACTATTTGAAATCGAGGCTTGTATGTCCCACAGCGTTGCAAGTGGACATTTTCATGTTGTTTTCAGCACCTTTTATGTATACGTTCCGGGACCTGTACGCGTCTCGTCATCCCTGAGCTGTCATGTACTTTGCGTTCCGGCACCTTATGATTGACAAATTAAGCACTGCTCACCTATCCTATATCAGGCGCTGCCTCGCTAGGCACTTTATTCAATTATTGCTATTGTTCTGCCCCCGCGTCAGTGTGTGCGTGGCGCGGTCTGGCCTGCTACATCAGCTCGGCAGATCGCTAACAGTTTCCCCAAGTCAAATAAAGATTGAAACAGCTTGTATCCTTTCCAAATTTAATCAGGAAGCACTTTAATTTATTATTTTATCTGTCTAGTTTTACAGTAAAACTAGACAGATAAAATAATATATCTCTCAGTATTGCATTCGGTTACAGACGTTGTTCAAGAACAATATTGTTGCATGGACTGTTTAAAACGTAAAGCAACAAATGCGTTAGGTTATATGGGAAATTCCATTACGATGCTAGCGGTTAGCATATACGATCAATATACACATTTCGAACGAACTTTGATTAACAAAGGTTTTATTCATTACTGATAATCTTTATACTCAATGTCAAGATAACTGTATGAGTCCGTACTTACAGGCAAACGTGTTTTCTGGCCAACCAAAGTCAAAAGAGAAACATATGTGACCATTTGCTTCACCATGCATCATCAAACTACGGCAAGACTGATAGTATAAGATAAACATTATGTTAGTAGTCACCACTAGAGGTCTCCCTTTCCCCAGATAAACATCAGAACATCACAGCTATTATTACCTCTTTTTGTTTGCTTTTATCTCTGTGCTATCCTGCAGTAGAGTTTCTTAAAGGGATAGTCCGGCGAAAATTGACCCCAGTGTCTTTTGTTTGCATGAAAACTGATCAAGTAAGCCCTCCAGATTGTTTTTTTCATTCATCAACCAGTATTGAGCTTGCCCGAAAAACCGGGAGCTACGCTAATAGCCAAAATGGCTTACAGTGCATTCGATCGAGGCAGTGCGCAGAACGCTTCCAAAACGGCATTTTTTAACTGCTAACATTGCTCGAAATAGCACCAAATATCTGCAGTGGCATGACTAGGGTCCCTACACATAAAAAAGGAGCACCAGGTGGGTTTGAGTGCATCACCAGAGCTGGGAAAGTTAATAAATTATCGTTATATGCCAACGACCTCCTTTTATACATGTCTAATCCAGCTGCCTCTCTTCCCGTGGTTCTAGATATCCTCGACAAATTTGGGTCCTATTCAGTCTATAAACTTAAACTCCACAAGAGTGAAGTTTTTCCCATCAATTCTGCAGCTAAAAGTAAACCCTCAGCTTTTCTCCCTTTCAAATATGCTACAGACGGGTTTAAATATTTGGGGGTGCATATTACTGACGCAATTGATCGCCTTTTCCTTGAGAGGTAAACTGGACTTTGTCAGATGGTGTGGACTCCCATTATCCCTAGTGGGTTGTGTTAATTTGGTTAAAATGGTTGTTTTACCCAAGTTTCTATTTATCTTTTCCCATCCTTCTTAACAAGTATTTTTTTAGATTGCTCGATCAACTAATAAGCTCTTTCCTCTGGGGCAATAAAAATCCAAGCATCAGATCAGTGTTACAGCTCCCAAGGGCTCTTGGTGGCTTGACAATGCCCAATTTCCTACACTACTACTAGTCCTGTAATATTCATAAACTTTTATACTGGTTTAACAATGCGTGGGTGGATATGGAATTTGCATTTTCACCTCAAACCCAGTGGTAACTTACACCATTAGAATTTGGATTCAAGTTAGGAACAGCCTAGGCCTCCATAGGGCCTCAGAACTCTCCCCCATTGTAAATAATCACCTATTCTTGCCCTCTTGCACCGATATGGCCTTTCGGACTTGGTTTTACAAAGGGTTAACTAAATTTAGGGACCTCTTTAACCAAGGGACTTTTGTGTCCTTCCCTGAGCTCTCAAAGAAATTCGACCTGCCTAGAACCCACCTATTTCGTTTTTTTCAGACAAAGCATTTTTTCCAGAATCAGAACCCCAAATTCCAGAGTCGTCCCCCAGAAACCCTGGTTGACTTGTTATTGGCTCTTGATCCCGAACAAAAGTGGCTAATTTCTAGCATATACAGCCTTATCAGTTCTGCTATTGACAGCCCAGCGTCCGGCCCCAAGGATTCTCGGGAGCAGGAGCTTGGAATCACATTGCCCGATGATTATTGGCAACAAGTTTTACGGTTGGTTCACTCCTCTTCAATCTGTGCAAGGCACGGCCTCCTACAGTGTAAAGTTGTGCACAAAGTTCACTACACTAACTTGAGGCTATCTCGGATCGACCCCAATGTAACTGACTCTTGTAATAGGTGCAAACAATCCCCAGCCAACCATTCCCATATGTGCTGTCTCTGCCCTACGTTCGCCACATTCTGGTCCGAAGTCTTCAAAACTCTTAGTACAGCATATAATACTACTATCCTTTCAGATCCTCTCTTGGTCTTGTTTGGTGCCCCCCTGCAGCCTGTCGCCTCTAAAGTTATACAGACTGTTCTAGCCTTTGCCACCCTGTTAGCCAGGCGACTTATACTCCTCAATTGGAAACACTCTCAGCCTCCGTCTCATAGTAGGTGGGTGAAAGAAATGTTACTGTCCATTAGACTCGAAAACCTTAGGTTTTCCCTCAACTGCTCCTTAAGCTCTTTTGAAAAAACGTGGAGACCTTGCTTAAATCATATTGAATCTCTGACATCCCTGCCTGACTGTGACGACTGAGCGCCCCCCCTTTTTATTTTTATTTATTTGATTTTTAATTGTTATTTTAATTTCATTTACTATTTTCTATTTCTATTTGTTGTATTTATTTTGTACTGTTTACATTTTGTGTACTGAGAAGCGTTCTCCTTTGGGTGGTGTGGTATTGTGGGAGGGATAAAAAGACGGGGAAAATGAAAGAATGGAAGTCCTCTGTGACACTGCTCTGTTGTTTTGTTTGTCTAATTGCTTCCAATAAAGAAAGTTGATAAAAAAATTTAAAAAAGACGTTTGCAACAAAGAAACGCCAGTAAAGACTTTCGGAGTTTTATTTGGGTTATTATTTTTTATATAAGAGATGCTGATTTGAGACCGTTGATTTCCTGTTTCTGTTGGAGAGGGGAGTTTGTTCCAAAGCTTGCCGCTGTATTTTCTCACACACACACACTTACACACACACACACTGTAAATGCTCTATTAATTATTGTCAGCACAGGTTTTTAGGGCCCTTTAGAGGATATTATATGTCAACAGTAGATAAACTGTGTGTGTGCGTGTGCGTGTGCGTGTGCAGCCCAGAGAAGACTCTGAAGGACTCTCTGCAGCCATACGAGGCTGCCTACCTCTCCAAGTCCCTCTCTCGCCTGTTTGATCCCATCAACCTTGTATTCCCCATGGGGGGCCGAAACCCCCCCTCCAACGACGAGCTGGACAGCATCATCAAGACCATCAGCAGGCAAGCACCATATATAAAAGATTGTCTGCCTTACAGACTGGTATTAGATAGAATTGGAGGATGAAACCCTCTTTATTGTCACATACATGCACACAGCAGAGCACACACAGTGAAATTGGTCCTCTGCGTTTAACCCATCCTAGTACTAGGAGCAATGGGGAGGGGGGATTGGAGGTGTCCGGTGCCGTGCTCAAGGGCACCCCAGCAGGGCCTAGGAGGTGAACTGGGACCTCTCCAAGTAGCATTCCACTTTCCATATTTCAAGTCTGCTCGGGGACTTGAACCGGCAACCATACGATTCCCAGTCCAAGCCCCTACTGACTGAGCCACTGCTGGACAGTGCCATAACACCTCCATAAGAGGAGTCATCCTGCACAACCAGGACAGCAGGAAGCAGTGACTGTACACACACAATAATACACATACATATTTATTCATAAAAAATGATTAATGAATAAAATACATAATCAATATAAAACTATAAAAGAGGAACTTGAACGAAAATTCAAATGTAAGCCGTATAAAGAAGCTGGAGCCTGAACCATCCGTGTGTCAAGACACACTGCTGCAGCACAGTCTGGTATATATATAGTCATATGATTCCTGCAACTACAGCTGTCAACATATCACATTTCACCACACAAGTATCATAACAAAACATTTATTTAAAAAATAATATTATGACGAAAAGAAAATAGTCAAATTAAGCTTGAACTGATTTTATTGTGCACTTTTTCTGATTTAAGAGGTGCCAGATTATTTAGTGTACATTATTTATATATATATATAGAGAGAGAGAGAGAGAGAGAGAGAGAGAGAATAAATGATAATGGTTATATATATATATAACCATTATCATTTATTCTCCGTAAATCCTGAATGTTTAAATAAGCAACTATTTGATATCAAATTTCCCAAATCTACTAAAACATGTCTTTCCACTGCCCCCTAGTGGCCAAAAATAAATCATTACATTTGCAAGATCATAGAACTGAAGGACAATAATGTCTAGCTATTCTACTGTCTTAAGCAGTCAGGTGTATGATTGTAAATGGTTTTGCTGGTTTAGGACCAAATAAAAACTAAAAACTTGTTTAGATGCAGTGTGAGCCTCTCAGTTACTGCTGCAGTGTCATGTTCTCAGCCCTGTCTGCTGTGGTTGAGTTTGTTAATAAATCTGATCTTAGATTTGTTTTTGAAGCGCTTCTTGACACTGCAGCACATGTGAAGCCCAGATGAGGACACAGTGAAAAATATTTTTTGTTCACCAATTATAAATCACCAATCAAATAAAATATGAATCTCTGTATTGATAGCAGTAATGTAAGGTTTCAATGTCTGACCAGAAATACGTCATCAGTGTGGTAATATGTGGTTACATTATTTGAATGTTTTGCAAATGTGTCTTATTTCTGTTTTAATTTCTGTGTATTTATTTCTGTGTTTGCAGTGAGCTGAATGTAGCATCAGTAGATCCAATCCTGACTCTGGCTGTGTCCAGGAACGCTGCCAAGACAGTGCAACTGTTCTGTGTGAAGAGTGAGCAGCTGGTGAGGACAGTCTGCGTCTCACACTCCGTCTCTGTGTCTTCATGAGTCCATGACACCATCAAATGTGTTTTAATTGATAGAGAAATACGCAAGTGTGTGATTTATTGCAATTGGTTTTATATTGTGTCCCGTCTGCCCACAATGCACTGCTCCCTGTGTGTCTCTCTGCAGCTGTGCACTCAGGGGGAATGCAGCCAGGTGATTGGTCCATTAACGGAGGGCCAGAGGAGGAATGTGGCTGTGGTCAACTCCCTGTACCGTCTGCAGCAGGCTGTCAGCAAGGTCAGAGTCCTGCCCGTCTACTCACCAGTATCACACCCCCCCGACACGTGTCAGATGTGTGTGAATAGCAAACGATTGGGTCAGGTGTTGGGCTCACACAGCTTCAAACGCACAGCGTGAATATATCTGCAAACAGCATACTTCAGTGATTTACTTTTCTTACAAAATGTTTCTAACATAATATTTATGTCAATTTAAAATAAAAATGTAGACGGTCAGTCTCTGGAAATAAAAGATTAAACAGAACCAAATCTCAATGATTTGTAATCCCATGCAAGCCACTGCACTTGCATGTAGCTTCACTGCACAGGGTCTGTATCACATAAAGGAAAAGTACTTAACTGTTATTTAGAAGACATCGATGTGGGTTGCTCATCTGACCTGGATCCTAATTGGTCGATGTTTGCATCTTTAAGATGGTCTACAGGTGTAAGGTGCCGTCTCCACACACTGCTCTCTGACTGCATGTGATGATTCATATCTTTCTAATGTTTCTTTTTTTTTGTGTTAGCAACCTTTATTAATTACACCTAAAAAGTGTCATCACTTTAAATGTTACCTTAATATACGTATTAAATATCATGCTTTATTGAGGAAGACTTAACCCTTGCGAATGAGACCATAATTGTCAGGAAAATGTTTACTGAGTTAAGAAATCAGGTGAAAAGTAAGATCATTTTCTCATAGACTTGTTTTTTTTTTAATAAACTTGGTTTATTGATTTGCGTACACAAATGAACAGGGATGACAGAGCGGTTGTGATTGACAGTGTCACATTACAGTTGTGCAGATCATATAATACATGATACATTACAACAACAAGACAAACAGTCGGCATGGTCACACAACACAATACTAACAAACACATAACCTCATTCTCTTCAGGTCAGAATACAAATAAATGGCCCCGGCCGTGGCGCAACTGGCTGGGGCACCTGCACCGTACACCGGCTACCCGGGTTCAAATCCCACCCCGACTCTCTCTCCCACTTTCCTGTCACTCTCCTATCCGATTAAAGGCAAAAAGCCCCAAAAAATAAAAACAATACAAATAAATAAAAATGTTTTGACTAAATGAGTAAAGCACATAAATGTACAAATATATATATATATATATAACTATTTGGGATATATTTCTCATGTAAAGAGATATTGCATAACCACAGAAACACACACACATAGGGCAAAGGACGCTACAGTGGGATCACAGGAGCAGTGTGTGCTTTCAGCCTCCATCATTAAACATGTATGGGGTCCAGGCACAGCAGCCCACCGGATTAACACAACAGATCACTCCAGCATTCAATATTTATCCATGAGCCTTTCAAATCTTCCCCTCTCACTGATTCACTAAAGAGCTTCCTTAGTTCCTTCCCTTTGTGGAACATGTCTGCACGTCTGCAAAGCTCCTCAAACTGATAGAGCAAGGTTTGTGTTAGGGCAGTAATATGAGAGCAGGCGCTTGCTCACGTGTCTTTTCATCAGAAGTCTTTACAGTCAGCTGATGATGCTCCAGTGTTGTATTTGACTCCCTGTATTGTGTTTTTGCAGATTGTATCAGGATTTGGTGCGTGTGTGTGCCCCGCTGCAGAGGCCTTCTCTTCTTGTTTGGAGGTATCACTGAAAACAGCCTATTTCAATATTAACTTTTTCCAGTGAGCAGTCGAGTTAAATGAGTTGAGTTGGTCTTGTATTCATCACTCCTGCCTGTGCGCTAACATCGTCACACAGTCTGCTGGAGTATACTACTCCTGGGTCTTTGTGCCATTATAAAAGGCCTGCAGCTCACATCCTTTTGTCATAACGGTGCGTTAGAGAACTAGAACCTGCATAGTTGATTCATTCTCATTGGAGCCAGACCTACTTTTTATACGAATGATGTTTGATATGGCCTTAGTCTTTTTGTGAAAATGTGTGTTCATTTCGAAGAAATCTGTTCTGCATAACCCAGCACACATAACTGTTCTGCATCATTCTCTACCCAGCCCAGCAGATGCTCTCATGATTATTAAAAGATGTGTGGATGTTTAGTACCTGCTACAGGTCTTGATTCAGAGTTAGTTGCCCTTGCTCCTTCTCACTACCTGTTTGTCTCTGTGGGTTCAGGCAGTGCAGGTCCTGATGAGCAGTGCTGTGCAGCCTCTGCTGCAGTCAGTCAGCGACTCCATAGAGGCCATCATCATCACGCTGCACCAAGAAGACTTCTCAGGGTGAGTTCCACTGAAGGAACCTCTGCGGGGACCCCTGAATAACTCCCTGAAACCCACCGACACCAGTCTGAATAACGTTCCTTGGGCAGTCACTCTGTGTACTTCTGCTGACCTCAGGATGTGTATCCATAAATCACTCAAATTAGATTTACAGTGAGGGAAATAAGTAATTGATCCCCTGCAGATTTTGTTAGTTTGCCCACTTATAAAGAACTGAACAGTCTATAATTTTAAAGGATGTATTTAACCGGTCTGTGGGAGCCAGAATTCTTGTTGGTTGCAAGGGGATCAAATACTTATTTCCCCCAATTAAACGCAAATCAATTTATAATTTTTTTAAATCTATATTTCTGGATATTTCTTTTCGATTTCCGTTTGATATTCTGTCTCTCACTGTTCACCTTAACATCAGCAGGAGAGGACTCTTTAAAGTAGAGACACTACATACTGATATACACCTGAACATCAGCGGGAGAGGACTCTTTAAAGTAGAGACGCTACATACTGATATACACCTGAACATCAGCAGGAGAGGACTCTTTAAAGTAGAGACACTACATACTGATATACACCTGAACATCAGCAGGAGAGGACTCTTTAAAGTAGAGACACTACATACGGATATACACCTGAACATCAGCAGGAGAGGACTCTTTAAAGTAGAGACACTACATACTGATATACACCTGAACATCAGCAGGAGAGTACTCTTTAAAGTAGAGACACTACATACTGATATACACCTGAACATCATCAGGAGAGGACTCTTTAAAGTAGAGACACTACATACTGATATACACCTGAACATCAGCAGGAGAGGACTCTTTAAAGTAGAGACACTACATACTGATATACACCTGAACATCAGCAGGAGAGGACTCTTTAAAGTAGAGACACTACATACTGATATACACCTGAACATCAGCAGGAGAGGACTCTTTAAAGTAGAGACACTACATACTGATATACACCTGAACATCAGCAGGAGAGGACTCTTTAAAGTAGAGACACTACATACTGACATACACCTGAACATCAGCAGGAGAGGACTCTTTAAAGTAGAGACGCTACGTACTGATATACACCTGAACATCAGCAGGAGAGGACTCTTTAAAGTAGAGACGCTACGTACTGATATACACCTGAACATCAGACGACTCTTTAAAGGATGGTTGTTAGAGGGCTCACTAATCCTACTTATTTCCCTGTGAAGACCTCTATCACAGGTCCATGACCTTGTTAGTCTAGGTGTGGCACCTCTAATGTGTGTGTCCTGATTGGAGCCCTAACGGAGTGTAACGTGTGTGTGCAGGCCTCTGAGCAGCCCTGATAAGCCTGATGTCCCGTGCTCCCTCTACATGAAGGAGCTGCAGGGTTTCATCTCCAGAGTCATGGCCGACTACTTCAGACACTTCCAGTGTGTGGATTTCATCTACGAGAGCACCGAGTCCATCGCTCAGAGGGCCATCGAGCTGTTCATTCGTCACAGCAGCCTGCTACGGCCCCTGGGGGAGGGGGGCAAGATGAGGCTGGCTGCGGACTGCGCTCAGGTGAGGGACATCTTCCTGCTTTCAGTCTCCTCCCCTTGTCCTTCAGCAGGCTGTCAGTGTGTGTCCAATGATCCCTGTGTGTGTCTCATGATCCCTGTGTGTGTCAGATGGAGCTGGCGGTGGCTCCTCTGTGCCGGAGGGTGTCTGATTTAGGGAAACCTTACCGGATGCTGCGCTCCTTCAGGTGCGTGTGCTCCTTTATACGCTCCTGTCTAGTACAGTATATGTTTTGTGTGTGAAGTGCTCTAAAATTTCCTTTGCAGATGATTGCTCAGTGCCAATATGGAGGTTTCAAAAGGATCCGTGACTACAACTCAATATAACTAAATGAATTTTTATCAAAAGTATTGAGGCAATAAAGATAACTGCCTCAGGCAGCTCTCTTAGTGAAGTTGATTTGTAATAATCTCAAACTGAATAAAATAGAGCTGTACGGAAGGATAGAAACCAATCAAAGGCTGCATGTTTGTTTTTTCTTTAGCAATGTAAACAACAACAAAAGCGAAACAAAAGGCACTAAAACTGAATAATCTGAATAAACCCAGTTTGTGTGCCTGATACTGACTGTGTGTGTGAATGTGTGTGTTGCAGGCCGCTGCTGTTCCAGAGCAGCGAGCTGATCTCCAGCAGCCCAGCTGTGGGGGAGCTGTTCCCCTGCAGCACCCTTCTGCATTTTTTCTTCACCAGAGCCCCCCCCGAGCTCAAGTCCCCTCACCAGGTCTACACACACACACACTTTTTTTTAATGTGATAACTGTTATTCCTTACAGACTATGACCCTACAGTGAAGCTAACCCGAACCTTAAACCGGGCCCTGATCCTCCAACCAATATCTGACCTCACGATGCTTTGAGTATGAATCTATACTTAAAGCAGTGTCTCCCTCAACAGAGAGCCGAGTGGTCTGTGGCGCGGTACTCCCAGTGGCTGGATGATCACCCCTCTGAGCGGGACCGGCTGTCACTCATCAGGTCTGTTCTCACTCTCTGATCCTTTAAGAATCATCGCCCTATAAAACATTACAATCCCAGAATAACACCCATGCAGAGGCCGTGCAGAGGCTCCACTAACATGTTATTAATAACACACAGAGATGTAATGTTACCGGTATCACATATTATTCAGCCCACTGAATCGGAGCATACGTTTAATATCTAGCTCTTTCCCTAATGTTCAGCATGTAGCATACTGCCAGATAGATAGCTTTAGTTAATGAGCTGCAATAAACTACATTTTAGCATTTAAAGCTATACTTATGCGGTTATTTTGGTGAAAGTAACTCATTACAACTGTACAGACAGTAATAATGTAATGTAACTTATTACTTTAAAAAGACAGTAATCAGTACTGTATTAAATTTGGGAAGTAACTTGCCCAACACTGGACATAACTGGATATTACACTGTTATTAATCTCCGGGGGTAACTGTCCTCTTCTCCTGCAGGGGCGCTCTGGAGGCCTACGTGCAGGCGGTGAGGGCCCGGCAGGGGAAGGAGTTTGCTCCCATCTATCCCATCATGCTCCAGCTGCTCCAGAGAGGCAGCAGTGTCTGAGTTCCTGAGCTCGTCTTATAGCTCAGCATGTTTGATGATCAGGTTTAGCGCTGTACATAATGCTTCATTTGTTCTTTTTAACTGGAAAGCGTAGTCATTTGATCCTCAGTTTTCTACAGACATGAAGAATGTAGAAGAATCTTTAATATAGAGGCTCTCAGCGGTATGTGTGAAGGTGTATGTACCGTTCATGAATGACTTGAGAATAAATGGGGAGATGTTTGAAGGGTTTTTATTTGTACAGTACTTCATTAGAAGCAGGGAAGATCTCACACACACACACACACACACACACACAGTATGACAGCACACACAGGGGGCTCAGACGGGCCACTTCCACTGGTTGTTGGGGGGCTCCTCTATCAGCGGCTCCCAGGGTTTCCACTCAGACATCTTCCTGGCCAGAGATAGCTCACACTCGGCCTGCACACAGGACGCACAGCCAGATATAAAGCTTTCCATTTCAGGATATACATAAACACACATTTATTTGTTTAGGGAAATGGAAAGACTGGAAGGTTTTATCTTAGCAGGCAAGAGGATACCTTAGTATCCAATCACCATAGAACCCATCAGGCAACAAAAATATGTTTCATCCCATGGGATCAGTGGAAATGGCAGGATGTGGTCCTGCAGATTGTATTAGTGGCAAACACCTACCTGGAAAATAACCTCTTCAATCTGCCCGCAGTTTATCTTATTCTCCAGCTTATCAACATCAGGCTCCTGAGAACAGAGACACACATTTTAGTTTTGTCATTTGAACACGTGATTTAAAAACACACCACACACTACTGACATTACAGTCTAACAGACAGTTAAAAAAAAAAAATACTCCAGCCAAATTATTATTCTCCATGCCGATTGAGACATTTTCAATGGTGCCTCCTTTCAGCTCACCAAACTGAACCCCCCCTTCCCCCCAAGGATGTCCTCACTCACTGTTTGGACGTGATTAAACCTCTCGCCCACCAGCTGCTCCGTGTACTTCCTGTAGGCGGCGTCCTGCGGCATGGTCTGCAGGGACGCCAGGATCTTGGAGTAGAGATTCCTCAGACGCTGAGAGAGGAACAGAGCGGGGGTGTCAGTGGAAGTAATAAACAGTGACTCAGTGATGGCTGCAGAACGTCATGTGATCACAGATGGTCAGATAGATGTGAGGACACTGTGCTCACCTCATGAGGATTGTGGGACACAGCAAGGCCCACCAGGCCGGTGGTCTGGAAGAGAGGAGGAGATCAACGGGTAATGTCCGAGTTACTCCAACTTTAAACTTCATTTTGAACCAGTGCACAGTAAACCTTATTCTAAGAAAAATAAAGCCATTCTTTTTTAAGCACCACATTAAACATTCTCTGCTGTAAATACACACTAGCAGCACAATTCATTCAAATCTAAATTTAGACTAGTGCAATACTCAAATTCGGTATTTGTGAAACATTTTAAATATCAGAATTATTAAGGTGGTGCTGCAGAGAAGTCAGAACAAACCGTTTCCCTCTGACCTTTAAAAAAACCTGTTTGGTACAGATCCTCATTTGAATATATTTTAAAAACGTGAATAATGTTGCCATTCACTGCTGTGAGGACATGCTCTGCTCAGAGGAACCAGCAGGACCTCATCAGAAATACAAACTATAACAAGGATATTTACGAACTACAATGCAAGTTCATAGAATTATGTTGAGATCACAGGTAGCTGTGAGGCTACTCCTTAAAATAAATGCTCCAATAAAACTTAAATAAACCATTGAAATTGACTGTTCATTTATAATATTTGTAATGCTTTAGCTAGGCTAGTGCATGTGGGAGTGGAATAACAGAAGTGGCTCTGTAGCTACCTCAGTATTGCTTTCCCCATCAGCGTCTCTGTAAGTGCTGTCATTCTGAACCCTCTGTGAGTGTAGTATTAAACCGTGTTAGTGTAATATTAAACATGTTAGTGTAATATTAAACCGTGTTTATGTCATATTAAATCGTGTTTGTGTAATATTATCCTGTGTTTAACCCTGAGTTTTCTCATCAGGCGGCTAACTGCCAACACAATGCTAACTTAGCTAGCATCACTCCGCAGCCTCTGGTTTTAGCTGCACTATGTGCCGATGTCAGTAAACCGTAAAGTCAAGTACACCCTAACAATCTGCTCTGAACAAATATGAACTCTGTTCAAACTGCATTCTTTTTGCCATCACTTTAAACAAAACATGACCTCTAGTCGTACCTTTTTCAGCAGCCCAGCCATTCTCCTCTGCTGACACAACTACTTCCGGCTACTAAATATGACGTCAGAGATGTTTGCAATAGCATTTAATAATAATACATTTTATTTTGAGACGCCTTTCAAGACACCCAAGCTCGCACCTTTGTATTATAAAAAATATTATATAATTTCTATACAAACGCAGCTTTTAGATGGTTAAAAGGGGTATACAAATAATGTTATAGTTACAGAATACAATTGCAACTAGAGAGATTAAATAAAAGGGGGCAAGATTTGTATTGCAATCGACAGTAGGATGTCGACGGTTAATCATTTGATGCAGAATTACATTAATTTGGCACAGCATTTATTTGCCTCAGGTGGAACTACTTGTTTTTTCTCTTTAAATTGAACAGCGTCTCTGCCGAGCGCGTGGAGCCCCCTGCTGCCTGTCCGCTGAAGCGTTGGGGAGGGAGAGCGGCGTGGTTAAATGTAGACAGTGACCTGAAATGTGAACTAGTTGACTGTAGACAACAGTAGTTGAAGATTTTAGGGAATGTATAACTGTAGAAACTCAAATGGAAAACATTTAGAATATTTTTGTGTCGTATGTATACAGAACTCCAGGCTCAAGTCTAGAAGTATTTAAAGATCATTTATAAGAATGATTTAGCAGGCTTAAAGAAAATAAAACACTTATTATATCTGGAGATTTCCATATCTACCTCCTAAAGGTTTTTAAACATAAAACATCAGATGTTCTAGATGCATTATAGAGTGCTTCATTGATCACTAAACCAAGCAGAATTACTTCTAACTGCTCATCATTAATTAACAATATCTTTTTTTTTTCAAGAGTTAAAAGTGGGTTGATTATATTTACCTGTTTATGCAAGATAAAGGAAACACATTTAAAACAATTAATGAAGCACTAGACCAGTTTCGGAATGACCTCCTAAGCAGAGTGAGGGGTTTATGTTGGAGAGTTAAATGCACTGTCCAACCTAATGTTCTAATCATGGACATCATTTTGATAGAGGATCCCTGTATAACAAAGGGTTTACAAAGTTCTTGGAAAAAGAAAAACAAGATTTATAGAGTTTTCATAACATTTAGGACAAATACTGCTGAAAGGAAATACAAGTCAATAATAAAATAATATAATCATCTCATTATAACAACATGTTAATTGATAATAGAGATAATATTAGGCCCACTTGGAAAATCCTTAAAGATACTATACTCTTAACAAACCAATGTCAATAGGCCTACCAAGTCATTTTATTAATGGTATAATCAAGTCATGGTCATGAGGTGGTAGATCAGTTTAATGCTTTTTTTCTAAATGTTAGAGCTAATATGGCTTATTTGTATGAAAACAGGCTGACTGGTATGAAGAAAGCAATGTTTTGAACTCCTTTTCCCTTGGAGAAGTGAGTGAAATGAAACCCATTGTAGTCAAATCTAAAAAGAAGACATGGAATGACAGTGATTTGATGGACATGATTATTGTAAAAGAGAACGATCGACTGACATCAAACCTTTATGTTATATCCTCAATCTTTCTCTTCGTACAGGAGATAAACATAGCTTTAATAATTATCCTTGCTTGTACAATTCTTAATATTATTGAATTATTGTTCTTCCAAAAATGTCTTTTATTGATAAGAATAAATGACTGAATGAGAGTCAGTATGGCTTTAGGACCAACCGATCTACATCTTTAGCATTCATGGAAATAATGGAAGAAATGATATCAGCAATAGAAAGTAAGAAATATACTATTGATCTAAAAAAAAAAGCCTTTGATGGCATGAGTAATAACATCCTCATATATACAGTGGGGCAAAAAAGTATTTAGTCAGCCACCAATTGTGCAAGTTCTCCCATTTAAAAAGATGAGAGAGGCCTGTAATTTTTATCATAGGTATACCTCAACTATGAGAGACAGAATGAGAAAAAAAAATCCAGAAAATCACATTGTAGGATTTTTAAAGAATTTATTTCAAATTATTGTGAAAAATAAGTATTTGGTCAATAACAAAAGTTCATCTCAATACTTTGTTATTTACCCTTTGTTGGCAATGACAGAGGTCAAACGTTTTCTGTAAGTCTTCACAAGGTTTTCACACACTGTTGCTGGTATTTTGGCCCATTCCTCCATGCAGATCTCCTCTAAAGCAGTGATGTTTTGGGGCTGTCGCTGGGCAACACGGACTTTCAACTCCCTCCAAAGATTTTCTATGGGGTTGAGATCTGGAGACTGGCTAGGCCACTCCAGGACCTTGAAATGCTTCTTACGAAGCCACTCCTTCGTTGCCCTGGCGGTGTGTTTGGGATCATTGTCATGCTGAAAGACCCAGCCACGCTTCATCTTCAGTGCCCTTGCTGATGGAAGGAGGTTTTCACTCAAAATCTCACGATACATGGCCCCATTCATTCTTTCCTTTACACGGATCAGTCATCCTGGTCCCTTTGCAGAAAAACAGCCCCAAAACATGATGTTTCCACCCCCATGCTTCACAGTAGGTATGGTGTTCTTTGGATGCAACTCTGCATTCTTTCTCCTCCAAACACGACGAGTTGAGTTTTTACCAAAAAGTTCTATTTTGGTTTCATCTGACCATATGACATTCTCCCAATCCTCTTCTGGATCATCCAAATGCCCTCTAGCAAACTTCAGACGGGCCTGGACATGTACTGGCTTAAGCAGGGGGACACGTCTGGAACTGCAGGATTTAAGTCCCTGGCGGCGTAGTGTGTTACTGATGGTAGCCTCTGTTACTTTGTTCCCAGCTCTCTGCAGGTCATTCACTAGGTCCCCCCGTGTGGTTCTGGGATTTTTGCTCACCGTTCTTGTGATCATTTTGACCCCACGGGGTGAGATCTTGCGTGGAGCCCCAGATCGAGGGAGATTAGCAGTGGTCTTGTATGTCTTCCATTTTCTAATAATTGCTCCCACAGTTGATTTCTTCACACCAAGCTGCTTACCTATTGCAGATTCAGTTTTCCCAGCCTGGTGCAGGTCTACAATTTTGTCTCTGGTCTCCTTTGACAGCTCTTTGGTCTTGGCCATAGTGGAGTTTGGAGTATGACTGTTTGAGGTTGTGGACAGGTGTCTTTTATACTGATAACGAGTTCAAAAAGGTGCCATTAATACAGGTAACGAGTGGAGGACAGAGGAGCCTCTTAAAGAAGAAGTTACAGGTCTGTGAGAGCCAGAAATCTTGCTTGTTTGTAGGTGACCAAATACTTATTTTACCGAGGAATTTACCAATTAATTCATTAAAAATCCTACCATGTGATTTCCTGGATTTTTTTTTCTCATTCTGTCTCTCATAGTTGAGGTATACCTATGATAAAAATTACAGGCCTCTCTCATCTTTTTAAATGGGAGAACTTGCACAATTGGTGGCTGACTAAATACTTTTTTGCCCCACTGTAGATTGCACACTCATGGAATAAGAGGAATAGCACAAAACTGGAGAGGAAGTTATTTGAACACTAGCAAACAGTATGTACAACTGCTGTTCATACGTCAAAATACATGCAGATTAAATGTGGAGTCCCACAAAGTCCGGTTTTAGAGCCAAAAGTCTTTATTTGGGTAATTGTGACATGTTCGCAGATGACACCATTTTTTTTTAGTACAGGGGATGATTTCTAATATTTCGGCAGAAGGTTTTGCAAATTAAATTGTTTTCTGACCACAGTGTATTACTGTTGGAAGAACTAGGGTTGTTACTCTGTATTGATGATGGTGTAAACAGAAAAATGCAGATTTTTGCCGTGGTGATGAGCAGTAAAGACTTCAGACGCATGTTGTAAAAAGTTTAATGACATCAAACCAGAGCAATGCCAACTATATGCACATGACCAATATCATCAGTTTTAAACATCTATTTAAAAATGTTCAGCAGAAAAAACAACTTCTATCTACAGTACAGTAAAAAATTGAAAGTATAAAAATATATTACAAATCTCAAGTATTTACAAAGACAGCTTCTCTACACGCGAGTCTACAGTTAGTTTCAGTCTAGTCGTGTTACCTAAACACTCCTGTACACGCCTCTGTAAACTCAGCTCTAAGGCAGAACACTGCTGGCCCCTGACAGCCATGGCAAATAAGTCACTAAATTCCCAGCATCTTCTGGGAGAGGGAGGAGAGGAACATGGAGATGCAGACGAAGAGGAAAGGAAACATCTCCTCTTCCTCGAGGTGGGACAAGCAGGAATTGACAGTGGAGTTCATCTGGAAGGGTTAGAAGAACATCCTGGAGGAGGAACAAAAACAACAGAGTCAAATATTAGTTTCTGGTGTTTCTAGCCACACACACACACACACACACACACACACACACACACACACACACACACACACACACACACACACACACACACACACACACACACACACACACACACACACACACACACACACACACACACACACACACACACACACACACACACACACACACACACACACACACACACACACACACACACACACACACACACACACACACACACACACACACACACACACACACACACACACACACACACACACACACACACACACACACACACACACACACACACACACACACACACACACACACACACACACACACACACACACACACACACACACACACACACACACACACACACACACACACACACACACACACACACACACACACACACACACCTGTAGATGTTGGGGTCAAGCAGCACGGCGGTGTCTGTGGGCAGCTTGGACAAGTGGACCACCTTGGTCTTCTGCTGCAGTCTGTCGGTCTCGTTCACCCACACATCTGGCAGCCTGCAGCGGGGAGGGGGGACATTGTGTCATAAACGTGTGTTTGCCACACAGCTTTTTAGATTTTCTTTTTAGAACTGTGCTGCCACCATTCCTGTTCACCCTCTACACCTCTGACTTCCGCTTCAACTCCGGTTCATGCCACCTACAGAAGTTCTCCGATTACTCCTCCATCGTCAGCTGCATCACAGATGACAACGAGGAGTACAGGGCCCTGGTGGAGAACTTTGTAGGCTGGTGTGACAACAACCACCTCCAGCTCAACATCAGCAAGACTAAGGAGCTGGTGGTAGAGCAAGCTGTTCTTCCTGAGGAGACTCAGGTCCTTCAACGTGTGCACGAGGCTGCTGCAGACGTTCTACCAGTCTGTGGTGGCCAGTGTGCTCTTCTTTGCCGTGGTGTGCAGGGGGGGGGAAACACCAACAAAAGGGATGCTGACAGGCTGAACAAGCTCGTGAGGAAGGCTAGCTCTGTAGTTGGAATTAAACTGGACAATCTGGAGGAGGTGGCTGAGGGGAGGATGAGGAGGACACTGGACAGTATCCTGGTTAACCCCTCCCACCCCCTCCATGCAGAGCTAGTGAAGATGAGGAGTATGTTCAGCCACAGACTCATCCCACCTCGGCACAGCACTAAGCGCCTGGGAAACTCCTTTGTGCCTGTAGCCATCAGGCTGCACAACCAGGGGTTAACCATGAGACTCACTGACAATAACCCGGACTGCACATCAAGCCTGCACTTTAGCACAATAACTTTGACCTGCACTCTCTTTCTGCACACATACATGTATATGTTTAACAATACTCTAGTTACTTATCTGTATATATCATTTTTTAGTTTTTAGAATTTTTAATGAGTGTTTCATATCCCTGTGCTGTTTTTCCTCTTCTCTGTTGCTGCTTAAACTATCAAATTTCCCAATGGGGATTAATAAAGGTACATCTTATTTTAAATCGACTCTCACTAAAAGTTGTATTTTCATTTTCCATTTGTATCCAATGAGATTTCTTCAGCCAAAAGAGGGTGAGGGGAACAGAGCGGAGGAGAAAGTCAAGGAGGAGGGGGAGAAGAGCAGGACTCACATGTCTTCAGGTGTCCAGTGCAACAAGACCTTCACTTTCCCAGAGTCCTCTTTCCTCCTGGCTATTACCTAAACACACATAACAGGCATGAGAACCAGAGCTAAACATGAGTTCCTGCAGTGAGTGTGAGTGTGTGTGTGCCCACCGTGCTGTGGAAGACCACACTGTGTCCGTTGCCCAGGCTCTCGATGTGTGTAGCCAGGTTGAGGCAGATGGCTCGATGGCGGATGGCGTCCATGGTCTGAGCGTCAAAGAAGTCATGAGGTCTGGCTGAAAGGAGAACATGTTTCAAACAGTACTCTGATAACCACTTTGTATTTGAAGGTGTGTGTGTGTGTGTGTGTACATACGCAGGGAGCGCTTGTGTTTGTTCTTCAGTTTCCTCCTCTTGTTGAGGCCGGCCTTGGATGGAGACTCCTCCTTCAGTCTGCCCTGGTTGGACACTTTGGATGAACTCTGGGAGCTGAAGTGAGTGGGGACGTGACGGGCCAGCCCCCCCTGAGAGGCAAATGTGGCATTGCAGCCCCCCACAACACACTGCAGGAACACATTAAAGAGTCAGTGACCTGCTGTGGTCCATCTGCTGGGGATGGAGAGTGTGTGTGTGTGTGTGTGTGTGTGTGTTCACCTTGAATGGCTTGTCTCCGCTGTGGGTCAACATGTGTCTCTGCAGCCAGCTCTGACTGGTGGAGGGTGTGTTGTACACCTTGCAGCCCTTCCACAGACACACAAATACCTGTGGCACACACACACACACACACACACACACACACACACACACACACACACACACACAAAGAACACACTGATAACCAGTCCAACACACACTGACTGTGTTCACCTGAAGGAAGGGTCTAAGGCTCTGACAGCGAGTCACAGCGGGGGTTAAAGAATATACATTCTGGAGTCAATCAGAGTTAAAGAGGAGGGGTGGAGTATGGAAGGAGATAAGCCCCTGGACTCCTGACAGTTTCAGAAATAACTGCTTTATTTTTGACCTGCCTTAATAAGCACGGTCTAGCAACAGAAAGACACTGACCCCTCCTCTCTGTCCGTCCACGTGTGTGGCCCTGATGTGTTCGGCCAGGTCGGGGCTGCTGGGGAACAGCAGCTGGCAGTGGTCCCAGCAGCAGGTGTAGCTCAGAGACTTGCCCCCCCCGACTGCTGTGGATCCGCTCCCCGTCCCAGCACAGTGACCGTTGAGCGTGGCGGGGGTTGAGCGCCCGCTGGACGCAGTGCTGTCCATGTCCATCAGGGTGCTGCTTATACTGGACGACAGAGAGGGGAGGTTAGGAGGACAGGGGGTCCGGAACAGTCAGTCTGCTCAGATATACACGGCAGAGTCACAGCTGGAACAGAAGGGTCTGTTAGTTGAGGCTCATCATTACACATTCATAACAGTTTGAGACTAAACACTTTCATTTAAAGAGACCCAACAACACCCCCCCCCCGCTTGTGGATACATTTGTCAAGCTGTGTTTAATGTTAGGATTGAGAGGATAGGAGCACCCAATGTTCCAGAGCTTTGCTGCTGATGTGCTCCTGCTCCAAAAAAAAAAAAAAAGACAATGGGACTGATGTATAAAAAAAATAACCATGGACTGCTTGTGTGTAAAGTGTCTAATGTCTTTCCCAGGTGCAGAGGGAATGAAGCCAATAAACACACTCGATTACTGAGCAGAGCTGCTGCTCAACAGCTCCGTCTGTTCAGTACGACACAACGACAACAGAAGAGCGTAAACACAGGCACGCTGATAACCGGACACACAGGGACTGCTCTGGAAGATCCAGCTCACACTGCACCCAGAACCAGCAGAAGTCCATCTGTTCCACATCTCCTCTCCAGGGTTCAGTGTGCATCACAGGGCTCTGCATGACTCAGCTCCTCTGTTCCAGCTGCTTCTCTGAGGGAAGTGAACCCTCTGGCTGCTGGAGGGGCAAGTCTAAAAACCACTTTAAGCTGAAACTTGTTGACAATAATAAATAAAATACACATCCTCTAAAAGTCCATTGTGGCTGAGATGTGCAGACAGCCGGCACTGACACAGCTGGCATAGTGCCACACACTGAACACTGGTAAAGCTGCTGATCAATCCTCAGAGCACCCCCTCTGGGTGTGTGTTAGGAACAGTGCAGGGTTATCCTGGATGTTAACATTCATGCAGCTGACGAGAAGGACTCTCTTCCTACTCAGTGGAATGATTTAAAGGGGTGAGATATTCTGTGACGCTGAGGGGGAAGATGAACTGGATGAACCCGCCCTGCAGATTGGAGTCTGGACCCGTACGCCAGTCAATGTGGAATGGAACCTCAGTGAGCCCTTTTAATGTGTTGCTGTGTCTGACGGACATCTTCCATCACTTTCCTGCCAGGATATCTTCTACAGAGCAAAAATTCAATTGTCCGAGTTTAGGTTCATAAATTCATTCGGGGTCTTTCCTTTAGCAGTGACCTTCAGCTCTGAATTCTTCAGCATTTCATACTTTGCTTGTCAATATACAGACCATAGAGTTGAGAACATAATCAGCCGGTTACTGGATAATTCAAATAATAAATGGTATACAACTTAAGACTAAGTCATTACATGTTACAGACCCCTGGGTCTGTACAATGGACTCAGGACTCATGAACTGACGGCAGTCCCCACAGACGTCACTAAAAGTGAATGCCTAATACTCACTGCCCTGTGTCGGAGGAACCAGTCAAATATATCACAGTAGAGTGTGTGTTTCTGGGTGATGTTCTTGGTTGCAGGGCAAACTGCCTTTCTGGATTTCTCACTTCTAATGGAGCGTATTCTTCAGGCACACAGACTCAACAGCTGATGTCTAACCTGTCAGAAATGATGATCCTCCTCTCCTGTAATAGATCAACTAAAGCTGGAAGGGACAAACATGACAGGGACATTTCTCTCCAGACATTTAGCATTTGGTAATGTCTGGAACTTAGCACTTGTGCTCATGAAATAATGCAGACAAATATTTGTCACTGATGCTGAAAGACAAATTGAGGGCGGTTGCTAAATATTCGAGCAACACGGAGATGGAGCATACATTATGTACACTAGAACATTACATTTCCTGTTGTTAAAGTGAGAATGGGACTAGAGCAGCAGCTAGAGCATCCATGTCAAACTCAAGGCCCGCGGGCCAAGTCTGGCCCGCAAACTTATTTTATGTGGAGAGTTTTCAAAGAATATAATACCTTTATTATACAGCTACACACCGCTTTACAGACGCTCGTTGCCCATAAACTACATGTCCTACACTTCATCTCGTTTTGTGACATGCGCACTGAAGCGACTTCAGTCACTGTCTAGTGAGGCAGTGGGTGACCGAGCTTAGCTATAGCGGCAAAGCGACACCAAACACGGAGCAAAATCTACTTCAGCAACCGAGACAAAAAACAGCGGAACCAGAACCAACAGACGGCTGCTTCCTCACAGATTGTGTTGCCCTGTTAGAGTCAGTCCGGTGTCGCTACAGCTCTTTCAGAGACACACATGGATTTATGTTTTTTTTTTTAAATTGCATTACGGTTATTGCCCTTTGAGTGCAACCATAATGTTAATGTGGCCCGCGATGAAATTGAATTTGACACCCCTGAGCTAGAGAAACACTGCTTTCACTCAGATGAAGTCAGTTGTGTCTCTCTCTGCAGCTGATATACACACAGCATGTGTACCAAAAGATATCACACACTGAAGCAGCTGGCAACAGAAAACCTGTCTTTTTAAAGAGTCTGGAATACTTCCTAAGGAAATGAAGAACGTTTTTAAACCCATGAACAAAAAAAGATTAAAGACAACACCCCTCCTCTTTCAGCTGACCTATGGACACACAGCTGTTCGCAGCAGCTCAGATCTGAATACACCAAAATACTCCTGCATGATAAACGGTTCCACTAATGGGGGGTCAGAGCCAAGTCCTATGATATAGAGTACAGATCATCAAGTACTCGTAAAATCAATGTTTAATTTACCCTCACTACGTCTGCCTGACCGGGATCTGGTCACTGTTCTTACACCAACTTTGAAGTCTGGGGCAAACTGGAATTGTTTTGTTGTTAAAGATGGTCTGAAGATGCCTTGTTACGACCTTATAATTTAGGACAAATCATCATGTGTAAAAGATTTAAAACATACAGTTTGAGCTGATGTCCAAGACCTGACCTATGTTCTGGGGACAGACCGCATGTCTCTGCATCGCTACTTACTCTTTTTTTTTTAACAGTACTGGTCCTCCCTAAAGTCTGCTGCTCTGCAGGCTGTGGGACAAAACTACTGATTATTTTGATCATATTGATGTTACAGGGAATAATCATTTTTGAACGTTATCAGTGAAAATGGATTATGAATTTGGATATTAGTGGATCTGTACAGGACAGGGGTTTTTATAGTAGACTTTCCTGCAGCTCCACAATATCTCAGTCAGACATTTTAAGATATTTTGCCTGTACTAATCGTGGCTTACTGCAGGTTGGATATTGCACCGGTAGAGTCCATTTTGCGAGTTTGACCAAACGTTCATTAATGGTGCAGACACCTCCACCCCACCCCCACACACACAGCTCTCATTCTGAGTTTCTGTGAGTTCCCCAGGTTGGATCCTGTGATGCCGACTGGCTGTGAAGTACCCTCTTTTGTTCTGCAGCTCTTTCAGAGACTGACAGCTTCTCCATAGGTTTTGCTCGGCCAAATTCACTGTGACCATGAGGCTGAAGGGCTCTGCCATGAGTGCTACCCCTGAACTCCAGTGTCTATTACATCCTTTTTAATGTTTATGAACCAACATAAACAATGCACTCACCATAGTTGTATCATTGGAGGAACACAGACTTCATGTGTGGGAATATCTCCATTTGATTAATAAACTGAAGAACTGCTTTTGATAGCTAAATATAAAAAATGACGTCACAATTTTTTATGTGAGCAGCGGTAATTAAGTCCAGCAATTTGATGACGTGCATGTTTTACTGTGTGTGTGTGTGTGTGTGTGTGTGTGTGTGTGTGTGTGTGTGTGTGTGTGTGTGTGTGTGTGGGGGGGGTATGTGTCAGACGGCTGTTAGTGCTGCAGTACAAAGCAGGTGACTGGGATAACTGAGCTGATGGACAGAGCACAAGCTGCCACATGCTGTGCGAGATGTGCCTTTCAAACAGTATCATTCCCGTTGATAAGAATCACACCGAAACCCTCTGAGAACTTTCCCCCACCTACAGACTCGAGGCTCATTGCCTATTTAAAAAAAAAAAAGTGTGTGTGTGTTTATATATATATATATATATATATATATATATATATATATATATATATATATATATATATATAAATATATAAATAAATAAAAGTTATACTTTCCCAAAGAACCCTTCCTCTAAGGGTCACGGGTGTCCTGGACCGAGAGGCCGGAGCAGGAACACTTTACAACGGCACTAATGTTCCGTTAGCTATCAGTGGACTCAGCATCGTGTTGTGATCCCACACCACCCATGCTGTTCTGAAACGACAGTAAGGCCTTCATAAAGCACACTTCTCCACAGACCTGTCCTCTGAATCCATCCGGCTGAGAGGCTCTCCGATCGACGAGGTCCCCTCCACGCTGGCCGCTCTCTTGGTGCCTTGCTCGGCTTTCTCCGTGGTCTTTGTGCGGTGGGCCGGCGGGGAGGAGGACACGCTCTCCCCCTCTCTTTGTTCTTGTTTCAGCACCCGGGAGCCCTCTTGTGCAGAATCAGTGCTACTCGCCAAACTCCCCTGTGCGGGACTTTTCCCCGGTTCAGAGAGTTTACCGTCGGGTTCCCTAATGTCGTGTTCCCCTCCGTCGTTGTTGGGGTTTTTGGTCAGTAGCGCTGTTTCTTTGTCAGCGTCGGACACAGAAGACAGGCTGTCCCCGTCCTCCGGCGCCACACTGCGACCACTGCTCGCGTCCATTCCTGCTCTGTTCTCGTTGTTGTCGCCCGGTTCCTGTTTGGGGTCCGGCACGGCCTGTCCCTCATTGCCGGTTTCTGCTGTTTCCCCGGTTCCGTTTTGGTTCGACGTTTGCTGAGAATCTTGTTCGGCGCCCTCGCTCGTTATTTGAGCCATTTTCGAAGAGCACCAAAGCTATTATTGTGATGTTCCAGTGGAAAAGTTGCCCTCAGGCTGCCCTTCTTCCTCCACTCACACTCTCCGCTTCAAGCGTAACACAGCAGGGGGTTTGATGACGTCGCATGGTCAAAGCTTGTCTATTTAGGAAGATCTCTCACTCAATACTTAAACATGCGTACGGCAATAACTTTGTTAAGTTCCCTGCATAGAGTGCATCTCTAAACGGCAGTGCCCACAACATTATTCTACCTTTTGCAAATAGTCTGAATCTTGAACTCTATCGTTTCAGTGTAATTCACATTCTCAAATGTGTTATCAAAATACACATTGTGATACAAGTTATGCACAAAAATGTTTTTTGCCAGGCATGAGTAGGTATTGATTACTATTGACTAAAGTAACTAATCTGAAACTAATTATTTTCCTTTTGTAATAAGTATCAAGGTTAGGGGAATGTATAATCTGATCAGTAAAATGTAGGATACAACTATTTATTTGAAAGGGGAAAACGGGTTCGTACACTCGATGTGTATCATTTCGTATTAATAGACGATCTTCGGCATTGTGGCCTCTCAGCTCCACGTGTTCCGACAAACAGAAAAATGACCCAACTCAAAAAGTGCTGAAAAGGCACGTTCTTATCTCAGCAAGGTGCATAATCCTGCAGGCACCACCACTCTCCTTAGCCTGTTTGAGCTTTGTTGACTTTGCCACAGCCGTTCTTGTCTTAAACTACAGCTCATTCTACTCAATCTCTGCTTACTCTGAACCATGCTGATCTTAGTGGCCAACTTGTTGCATTGAAATTGAGGCCTGCTTCTGTACTGCCTGTGCAAAATGGAGAAAAGTGCTCACTTAAAATATCAACTTTCAGGGATATAAGGCTACATTTTAGTCTACATATGGTTATCCTGGATATTGATTGAGTCATGGCTGCAGTCAAATGTATTTATAATTTTTTTTAGACAAAACAATCTCAAGATTTAGCCTCCTTTTTTGCTCCAGGCTTTCACCATATTATCATTAGATACACTGATCAGCCATAACATCATGACCAGTGACAGGTGAAGTGAAGAACAGTGATTATCTCGTTAGAATGGCACCTGTCAGTGGGGCATTTAGTTGCTTGGATACAGGTGATTTTTATGAGCTCATCCCTGAAAAAGAGCACAATGTGCTTTGTGTAAACATTGAATCAACCAAGAGGACAGTCCTGATGCACTTCATTTTCTTATCAATAAAAATTGCAAACTGAATCTGTACAGATCCCTCCCCACCTCTTTAAGCAACAAGTCATGAATTAGGAAAAAGATAACATCCAAATTGTAAAGAATCTTTAACCAACTATGAAACACATTGTGAGGTTCACTGAAAGGGAATGTTGGTCCTTGGAATCTTGTTGGCTGGAGCATAGAGACGTTAACGTGTCTTGTGTGAGGGCAGGCATCAACAAATTCCAGTTCGTACAGAACAAAATGACGTCATCAGCATACAGAGAATTACGTGGATTTTATATTCTGCATTTACATCCTTCTCTGCATTATTTAGCTCATTGTATTTATTTATTTTTCTGACATGTAGCCTATATCGTTTCATTCATCTGCAATACTTGCACACTGGTCTTGTAACATTATCTGCACTATTTTATTCTACTCTGTTTCATATGGCCATTTTTTTGAAATTATCATTTTTTTTGTTATTGTTTTGTCCTCTATTTATTATGTTGCATTGTAGCAGTCTGGGACTTCAGTTTTTTATTGCCATATCTACACTGTAGCTACTGTGTACATGTTACCAAAGTCTTAGAATCATGTATCAGAGTGGACCAGCATTCTCCCCATGCTCACAGATAAAGCCATGTGATTACAGAAACAGATGTTCGGTATTTTCAGATGATAATATTTCATATTTGGCTAACTTACTTTTGAGAAAAAAGAAACACCACCAGCTGGATGATATTAAAGACAAATCAACAAGACCAACCAGAGAATGTGGGAAAGCAGTGGCACGGTGGAAACCAGACCGCAAACAGTGGATCACGTGGTGAAACACATGCTGAGGATAAAGTATCAATAATGGGACATGCCTCTAGACAGGGTTTACAACAACATGGAGCAAAAGAGAGATGTTAGAACTAGATCTGAAAAGCAAAGTCATTTGCTAAGCAGACATAAAAAACAACGAAAAAGACACAAGCGTTTTTAAAGAACATCAACATTTATTTCACATGATATAAAACAGATGGGGTATGAACTTTTTGCATATTGACCCTAATACTATGAACAATAACCTCTTATAGTTATAATTTTCATTCTTCTTCTTTTCAGTGTGTACATAAATTATGCTATTTTGTTTGTTATTATTTTTTACAGTTTATACATCTCTTTTGAATTCATTGTATGTCCTGGAGCTCCAAAGTCCTACTTATTGCTTCGTACATGTGCTATTCTCCAACTCTTCACCACCCTGAACAGATTTAAACTCAAAATATCAAATCAGTGTCATGTCCTCAGCATCTGTGTATCTTCTAAGTACTGTAAACCAAAAAGAGAAAAAAAAGAATAGACATAAAAAGCGGACGAGAAATGTAAAACATTCACATAACGAGTAAACAGACAGCCTGCTCGACATAAATAATCACAACTTCTGCAAAATACCTATTTCTGTTCAAAAGAGTCAGCAGCATGAAGTGGCACCTTGTTGAAGTATAAATCTGCTTTATGTTCATATATATACTTTTTATATATTTAAATATGTATATCCAATGTTATGTTGCAGGTGCAAAATAAAAGTGGACTGATAAGAACGAATGGATGTGAGAGCATCGGCGGTCACTTGGGTAAAGTAAAGCACTGCATGTGTGTTGGGTTTTGGTGCTTAGCCCCTCTGAGGTGAAACTTCTCCAGTGCTCCTCCACGCAGCTGTACACTCCCTCCAGCTACTCAGTCACAGCTAATACCCCCCCCCTCCAGATCAGTAGAATGTTCTAAGAGTTATTATATAAAGATAACTTTAATATTTAGTTAGGTATCTAAATGTGTTGATGTGTGTGTTAACATTTGGCAGTTGATATCTATGGAGATATATGACCTCCAAAACAAGTGCTACATACAGACCAGATTGTGAAATGGTTTATTGTTTAAAGCAATGAAAGCATGGCCCGTTAAAAACATTGACACCGTATGCTTCCTTTGTTGACTCTGTTCGGATTTTTAAAATTCAGCCCTCCGAAAAGGCTTGACAGGAAGCACACTGAAGCAATAACTCGTGTTTTATCCTCGGTCTTCTTTTATTGTGATTACAAAATGACCACAGATGACCACAGGTCATAAACCTAAAATGATTAAACCAAATACAACAGGTTACATATAATAATATTAAGGAAATTGTAACTTATAAAATTGAGAGCCCCCCCCCCCCCCCCCCCCTTCTTGTGTGTTATTCTCACTGCGAACATTCTAACAACGTGCTGAGTTAATTTTGTTGTCCTTGGTTTGTCAGGGATAAATGCTCTTCTCTAAAACGGAATCCGCAGCTTCTGAAAAGCGCTCTCTCCTTCACATGACCATGACTTCATGACTACACCATTTCACAATCCTAATGTAGAAATGTTTTGAAATGTGACTCCGTAGATTAACTGTTTTGCTCAGGAACATATCAGGATAGACACATCTAGCAGGTTCTAAAGAAACAGCACATCCTGGTCTGTCTGGAATTGAAGGCGGCCTGTCTGTGAGGTCCACCAGGCAGGGGGGCGGTCCTCCTCTCAGTCCTCCTGTGCGCATGGAGCAGTAGTATAAAACAGTCCTGTTGTAAACACACCAAGCCTTGGAGCATGCTCTGTGCGGGCAGGCTACATTTGGGCTTTATGGGCGTCAGTGTGGGGGTGGAGGCCGACTCACGTGTCGCTGCTCACCAAGGTGTACGTCTGCGCTGTAGGGAGGAGAAGAGAGTTAGGGGGGTAAACAGAATCAGAATCAGAAATACTGTATTCATCTCAAACTGGTACATTTTTTCAGTCAGAGATTCCAAAGACATCCGCAGTACGTTGTTCTCCTTCTGATGTGGAGCATCCACCAATCAGAAGGTGTGTTTTGCATGTCAGCAGTGACCTCACGGATACATCAGTGATGGGAAGAGAGATGAAATACCAGCGGGACGAAGAGTGCTTGCCATAATACATACGTAAAACAAGACAACCCAAACGAGGAACAACATACTGTATACTGCATATCGTAGGGCTTCAGAACTATATGTATGGGGGGGGTGAGAATAGTTTGCGTTCACTGATCAGAAGGTCTGAATCAGGAGCATCAGGTTCATTGTGTGCTTTATGTGGGAGAGTAAAGGTGCTGTGCAGATTTGCAGGAAAGAGCTGGCTGATGGAATAAGACAGCTCTTGGTTGCAGAATCTGGTTGGAATGGCTTTTTACTTTAAGGATATTTTAAGAAGCTGGTCCCTCATATGAGGGATTAAATAAATGTTCTGATTGAGCAATTACTTCTTCTTTCCATAAATATAATGTGGTCTATTTTCTATGTGGAAGTCCGGGTTGAACCAGATTTGGGTACATGTATTTGAAGATGGGGGGTGTGCAGTTATTGGGTTGGATTTCACCTGTTACTGCTATAAATGGCTTTTTGAAACATATGTTTCTTTATTTACCTGGTAAGGAATTGGATTTCTGATTTAGATAATTCTAGGTCTTGATATTTTTGGATGTCCGGCCAGGTGTCTATGGTTGTTGATGGTCTAGGTTTCTGCAGAGTGCATCCTCTGTAGTCCCGTAAACCATTGTTATCTGGGCTAAACTGGCTCTATGACACGCACGCTTTAGCTGAAGCTCTAACTCAACCTCCATGCAGAAATGAATACAGATGTGTTTGATTATTAACTTAAAGACAATAATCACTGAATGTCTTCTAATATTCTAGTTTTCAAAAGTTGCAGTTTCATTGTGTCACCGCTGGAGTGCGCTGTTTGTTAAACTTCAGAGTTGTTCTAGCTGACAGTAGAGAACATGAGATGTTCATTTGTAGGAGGACTGGAGACAGGGGATGGTAGTCTTTGATAGTTGTAATTATATATAGTATAGTTTAGTTTAGTAAAAATCTAGCATAGTAGACAATAGTAGATGTGTTGTCATTATTGAACCTTATGTTATCATTTGTGAGAAAAAGCCTCAAAGCCATCTCACATGTGTGGAGTCTGTGTATCTACGTTGTATTTAGAATTGTTCCACAAAGGATCTACTACAATTTAGCCACTTTAAAAATTCAAATACAGTTTTATCAAATTATACTGTTTATATTGAAGCAGTGTTCCCAGAGTTTGACATCCGGTCTAAAGCTGTTTTATCAGCATTATTGAAGACCAAACTGAAGAAAACCTGTTGCTTTTTGATAACCCACAGCAGCAGCCTAACCTACTTTCAAAGAATTATTTGTATTCCTTTAATAGTCTGTTTTTATAATCTGTAACACATGTCCATCCATTGGGTATCGATTTCCATAAATTCTCTTTAAAAGTTTTATTCTGGATATATTATTGTTTGTGAAAAGCAATTTCTTTTTAAACAAGTATTTTGCCAAACACAGATTAATGAGCATCAGCCTAAAATAAGGCCCACATGTGTCATTGGAGAGTGAGGATTTTTCTACATGTCTATAACTATAATGTTACAGAGACGGAGTGAAATAACCCGGAAGTACCTCAGTGACAGCCATGATAAGAGCAGTCCGAATTCTCGTGATAGGAAAGGAGATTTGAAACTTCCTTTATAACCTCCTTTAGCTTAGGAAACACATTACAAAAGGAAAGGAGAAAAATTCTGTCCCACAATGCATTGCGAAAAATGCGTATCATGAAAGTTACGGTGCTTATTAAGCAATTTAAAACTTATGCCATAACTTGCCAAAGAGCTTTGTTTTGAACGTTCAGCTCTATATTAATCAAAAGGAGAAATATGAACCTTACTTTTAAACTGTAATGATCAAATAAAGTCCACATTTCTCAGAGTTTGTCACAGGCATAAGTTTGACTTTCCTTTTTATTTCTGTATATTTCCAACTTAATGAAGAACATGACAGTTATATGACTAACTCTTGTATGGCGACGCGAGCAGTCGCAGCGCCCCCCCCCGTGGTCCCGAAAAAACAGTGTTTTCGTCGTTTTCGTTTAGTTTGTCGCTGTGTTCTTCATGTCCAACGGATTTATACCGGAAAGTACGACAATACAGCCGTGAGTTTCTTCTTGGAAAAAGTACAACTTTCTTCAATTTCGATGCCAAACTATCCGTGGTACTCAGCAGCCTGGGACTACTCTGCTCCCCCTATTGTGCCGACCCCCACCCGGAAAGGAGATGCCGCAAGCGGTGTGAGAGGAAACAGAAGAGGGGGAAGCGTGGAGGTATCCGGGCTAGGCTAGCGGCTAGCCCACACAAGCTGGCAATTCCAACACTACTCATGGCATCTCCGCTCGAGCTCCACCAGGCTGAGGAACAGCTTCTTCCAACAGGCGGTCAGGATGCTGAACCCTCTCCCTCCCTCCCTCTCTCCACTCATTCCCTCCCTCCCTCTCTCCACTCACTCCCTCTCTCTCTCCACTCACTCCCTCTCTCCAATCACTCACTAACTCACACACTCTCTCTCTCTCCCTCCCTGTCTCTCTCTCCTCTCTCTCCCCCTCTCCGTCCCTCCCTCTCTCCCCCTCTCTCATCTCCCTCTACCCCCGCTCCCATCTCTCCCCTGACCTCTCCACCCACCTTTCCCCACAGACTCAATGGAAATGTACCAGGACATTAACCCCCCTCCCTCACACACCCGTCCCTCATCCAGCACCAGTCACTTTCTATTCTCCGCTGCTACTGAGAATGTACTTTGCACTAAGAATTATGTGCACTTTTTTTTTTGTATACCCCTTTTTTTTCTACGCTCTTAGTTCCACAGTGGGACTGCCAGAAACGGTATTTCAATTTTCTGTATGTATAACACATGTGGAAACTTTGACAATAAAGTGAACTTTGACGTCAGTGCCGACGTGAGAGAACCAAAAGGGCAATTTAATTCCAATAATTGAGTAGCGATTTGTATGAACATGTAAATATGGTCTGAAGTGTACAGACAGATGCTTGTGCAGTGGAGAGTGTTCACTTACAAGCCAACATGTTGTTGTTATTGTTGTTGTGTTTTTTGTTGTCTGCTGTCAGCCTCTCCTTCAGCTCCTCCCCTCTGCTGCCCTGCTGCCTCACGTCTGTCTCCTCCTCCCTCGGCTCCGGGCTCGGGGTCTCAGGCTCCGGAGTCTGAAAGCTTCCATAAGCAGGAGCACAAAGGCTTGCATTAGAAGGTCATCTGGTCTAAAGTGTTAATGTTTCTGGATACAAAAACATCTCATAGGATTCAAAGTCCAACATCCATTACAAATTTAATTTCACCTTGTCTACTTTGTGAATGTGAAAATGAGTGTTCCATTAAGGCAAAATGGGTGACATCAGTGATAGTAGAGTGCAGTCTGAAGCCAGAAGCAGCTGAAGGAGTGTGAGCACACACACACACACCTGTTTTCAGTAGGGGTGTTGGTTGGCGAGCTGGTCAGATCTTGCTCTCTGCCTTCATCATCCTCAAAAGGATTTACAATCTCAACACGCTGAGGCTCCACGCACAGGTCCAGTATCACCACCCTCTGACTCACACACAGCTGAAACACACACACACACACACACACACACACACACAGCATCGTTACCTACTGACATGTATCTTTTATGTTAGGCTACATACCTGCAAACTCAGAAGGGCTGAAAAAGGTGACAAACTAAACCGTTGTAGGGGGGTCTGGGGGCATCCCCCCCCAGCCTTTGTACACGTTGCCTAGCAACGCCGCACATGCGCATTATATCCTGCTCCGCTCCGAGTTATAGTAGTAGGCTATTCATGGGAAACGCAGGAACAGCACGTTAAGATCTCGGCCAAGTCGTAATTAAAAGCAGTTCTTCATTATTTAAGTTAAGCGGCGGTAACGCCAGTGTTAAACACGGTGTTAAACACGCAAATGCCGGTTGGTGTGCGTACGGTACTGAGTGTTTATCGGTCCACGGCCGTAATGAACGTGTCGCATTGGTCCATATGTAATGCGCACGTTCTGTTGTTCCCATTGGCATAGAGCTATTGAACATTCATTTGAACAAAGGATACGGATAACATATCGCCCACGGCAGTTTTGTCATTGTATGTATAGCCTATATTTGTATTACGCTATCATCATTCAACATGTAGAATGAACGTGTAATCTATAGAGTCGATTTACATAATTCACAACCATGAACCTAATCTGGATCTCAAACCTGCCAATTGCCAACAATTGTTACTACATATAAAATATGTTTTCGTTTTTAGATCGTGTGTTTCAAAGGCATCTGCGTCTTGTGTACATAACACAGCGCAATATGAATACTGTCATTTCCAACAGTGAAGCGTTATATGTGCTTACGGAAACTTTAAACAAACTCTACACACGGTCGCCAGCGTTTGTAGATTTTGTTCGTAACTCCAAACTTTTCGTAGCTACTAAAAAGTTGATGAATGCGAAACCGAAATAATTGATCCGAACGGATCACGGATCATCCGTTGCTCCACTACTAGCTTCTCACTAAACCACACGGATGTGTATTTGTTCATTACGTGTTCGTTTTCATCCCTCTCATATCTGACCACAATGACAGCCGCCAGTAATAACAGTAACAGGACGGATGCTGTGGAGATCAGCCTTCACAAACGTATTCTTTTCGCATTGAACGAGGTGACGTAGAACTGGTCGAGCTAGGCTAACTTTAACACAATTCACTGAGGTTAGCTAGCAACCTAACAAGCTGATAAGCTTAAGCATGTTAATACACTTTATTTGAATAAAATAATTTGACTTCAGCAACGTTAAAATGATACAGCATACAATGTTTTTGCCAGAGTACCTGCTACTAGATTTACCTCAAAACTTGTATCTGTAACATATCCCGAAAATTGTCCAGAAGAACCACTCGCTGACGACTGAGCACTCCACTCCAAGAGGGACCGATGGGTAAAAACGCGCGCTGTGGTTTATCTTGCTTATGATTGGTCGGTGGTCGTGGAATGCGAGTCATTTGAACAAAGATTTGATTTATTGTGAAGATACCAAACTTGTTTCTTGCTCATTATACAGTCGGTTATACAGTCTATGGTTGGTTGATCAGTCGTCGGTCAGCCCCCCCCCCCCTAAAAACAAAACTCTTCGGATCTACACGATTCACGTCAATGACATATTTTGAGTTGAAAACGGCGAATTTCGCCGAAAGGTGACTAGTTTGCAGGTATGATGTTAGCACAATATCTATTTTTCCATGGCATGATATTTATAAAAAATGTTTGAATTACAGATAAATAGATGTTAAACACTTAAATATGTAAGTATGTTTAATGTTTAACAACAGTGGTAAATTAGTGATTTTTTTTATCTTAAAAGTATACATAAATACATTGTTATTTGACATCAATCAGCAGATTGATGATAACATACAAAATATATATATTTTTTAATTAACTACCAAGTGAATAAGTGATAAAGTCATACATGATGATGTCTGGAGTGAAGGTGGAGAGACTTAATCCAGGAGATGAAGCTCTTACAGTTACCCCCCCCCCTCACACATCTTGTGTTATTGTCCCAGATCACACAACCACAATAATTGAGTATCAGCTGAGGGATTACACACAGTGAATTTAGCAGAGAGAGCTTTGGATAGTGTGTGTGTGTGTGTGTGTGTGTGTGTGTGTGTGTGTGTGTGTGTGTGTGCGTGTGCATGTGCGTGTGTGAGAATGATTCTCCTCCACCTACTGGCAGACAGCGACACAGCAGCTTACTGTTAGCTGGCACGCATGGGATGGATCTGCCTGCAGGCCTCCAAAGTTAAAACTCCACTCTAATCACTATTACCAAGGGTTTTGCCAACTGGTACTATGTGTTTTACTTCCTGCCTATATGTATTTGACTTCCTGGTACTTCCTGGTACTATGTGTTTTACTTCCTGCCTTTATGTATTTGACTTCCTGGTACTATGCGTTTTACTTCCTGGTACTTTGTGAGAGCCACAGAGGCGGGCATTGAGACATACTCTCTTATGGATTTGTTAAAAATTAGATCTAAGGCTATATAATTGAAATGTTTCAATGTGCCCCCCCCAGCTGTGCAGGCTACTGTACCTCCTCCTGCAGCTTCTCCTCCCACTGCAGGGGCCCCTCCCTGTCCTGCTGCACCTCTTCGCACTCCTCGACTCCCTGCACCTCCTGGAGAAGGAAACAGAATGTCGTCATAAGAGAGGTGCAGTGAGATCTGCATCAAGCAGCTTTATAGTCCCGGCCTCAGCACTGATTTAGAAATGGCTGAGCCTTGAAATCAGCCTATGAGGAAGCAGCATTACAAGTGCTGGGACCTACAGGAATGAAAGTACCTGGACCTGTGGCGCAGGGTGTGTGTGCGTCCTGCTCTGCTCCATATGCTCCACCTTCAGCTGCTGCAGCGCCGCCTCCAGCTGCACAGGGTCCGCACAGGCCCCCTCCATCTGCCCCCGACTCTGCACACACACCGTCACACACTTTGAATATTAGATGGATAGAAAAAGTTTGACAGGGAAAAGGTTAGCACAGAAGTTAGTGTGTGACTTCCGGTGGGGTAGAATGGAGTAGGCAGTGTCGAGTCTAGCTCCCGTTACTTTTATTAATTTACTATTTCAAATCCCCATAGTTTTGTTTTTGGCCATCGCCAAGTAGATAATTATTCCACTCTGAACACTTTGGTGCTGGATTATGGCTTCCAAACAACTGAAATCGGTTAAAAAGGACCAGTCTGCCAAGGGCGACCTCGCGGCGGCAACTGGTGGTGACTTCAACATGGCGATCTTGGCTAGCCAACTGGAGGAACACCGGAATGCTATTTCTGCGGATTTCAAGGCTACTATTTCTACCTCGAGGCCAAATTAGACTGCATTCAAACCACAGTCTCCAACCATACCCACTCAATTAATTCGCTTGAATCCAACGCTAACGAACAAGACGGACGCATACAAAGTTTGGAATCAATGTGTGCAAAGCTAGCTGAGCATAATACCAGGCTACAGGCTAAGCTCACGGACCTCGAGTCTCGCAGCCGCCGTAACAATATCAGGATCGTTGGCCTACCTGAGTCCATCGAAGGACCTCAACCCTCCATCTTCTTCTCTGAGCTTCTGTCTGAGGTCCTTGGTGACAGCGTTCTTGAGTCACCACCGGAGTGCGACAGAGCACACCGTACACTCTCCAACAAGCCAGGACCGGGTCAGAGACCAAGACCCGTGGTCATCAGGCTCCACAGATTCCAGCAGAAAGACAAGATCATCCGTGAGGCCAGAGCTAAAAGAGGCAAGCTCCAGTACCGTGGGACCCCCATTGCAATCTACGAGGACTATCCGTCTGAAATAGTGGAGCAGCGCAGGGAGTACCGAGAGGTGATGTCTGACCTTTATCAACGGGGCTTCAAGCCAGCACTGCTTTTCCCTGCGAGGCTTAACATCACACTGAAGGATGGAGTAAGGAAGAGACTTTCCTCCGTTTCTGAGGCTAGGGATTTTATTGCAGAAACTGTTCTGGTATCGGCTCTCATGCATCCTCTTCCGTCTGACTGCTGTGGTAACGTTGGCATAGTACTGTAGCTTGGTAACGTTAGCATAATACTGTAGCTTGGTAGCCTTAGCCCAGTTTACTAGCCCGCCGTGGCTACTTCAGTAACTTGTCTGACCTATTAGTTCAAATGGGTTTTTATTATGGCGTTAGCACGCAGACAGACATGTGTGTTTTTTCACGGCTAGTGGTTATTTTCTTGGCCGGTTTTCATTGACTTCTTATATTTTCCTTTTTTGTTCCTTGCCATTATGAAAGCCTGTTGACAGGTCACGTGACATGTTGTCCGTGCAGTATCACTTTTGCCTCTAGAGGGAGCAACGGCTCCATAGATGTGGAGTTGTTGCTCTAGATTATTTTCTTGTCCACCTGTGCCTTTACCATTCAGAGACTTTATTTTGCACTTTATTTAATTTCCTATTATGTCTCATGTAGGGTATCTGAATGGATAAAACACATTGTATTTATTTGTTGGACCGGCTGTTCATGCTGATTTTACTGCACTACATTGTATGTGTGTTTTACTCTCTGTTCTCAATGTTTTGGCATTGGCATAGATTTATCTGCATAATATTTGACAATTTCCTTTTCTCTTACCCATCCACTTTTTCTGTATGGGATACTATGGGGCTGGTTTACTGTTTAGATAGGGAATAGGACCCCGGAAGACTAGTGTTAGTGTAATTACAAGCGTTAGTGTAATTACATAGATCTGAGCCAGTGCTTGATTATGTTGTGTATTTTGGGTTTAGCTCTAGGTATGGCCACATGGGTTTTTCTTTTCTTTTTTGTTATTATCATTACTATTAGCATTTTCCGTCGTCCTCTCCTCTCTCTCCTGTGTATGCAAGACAGTGTTTGTCCAGGTCAACTTGTCTTCGAGGAACTTCCTAGATGGTTTCTGCCATGACAACGATAGGTAGAGGAATCCGCCTGATTTCCTGGAATACTAAGGGCATGAACAACGCTACTAAAATTGGTAAGGTAATGACACGGCTGCAACATCTTCAAGGAGATATCATATTCCTACAGGAAACTCATCTTAAATCTTCTGATACCCTTCGTATTAAGAGGGCATGGATGAGCCACTTGCTCCACCCAAAATGTTCCCACAAGGCCAGAGGGGCAGCAATTATTATTCACAAGAATGTCAGATTTGGATTGACAAATTCAATATCAGATCCTAATGGTCGTTATGTCATAGTTTCGGGCATGCTTCAGAACACACCAGTAATACTAGCTTCTATCTACGCTCCCAACTGGGATGATGACAATTTTTTTGTGAACCTCTTCGCTCGAATTCCCAACGCCGACAACCATCGTATTATTCTGGCCGGGGACTGGAATTTTGTCCAGAACGTGAGTCTCGACAGGTCATCGCTCACACAATCTACTCTCTCCAAATCGGCCAAGGTAGTACTGCACAATGCATCACAGTTAGGACTCTCAGACCCCTGGAGATGTATTAACCCACAAAGTAGAGCCTTTTCCTTCTTCTCCCACAGGCACCACACTTTTTCACGAATTGATTTCTTTTTACTCGATAACAATTTGATTCATCTGGTCAATTCATGCGAATACCATTCTATAACCATCTCAGATCATTCTCCCACCTCAATTGACATTAATTTCCCTCTTGGTATGTCCCCCCCCTCCATTATGGAAATTCAGTTCTCCCCTGCTGTCAGACAGTGAATTTAAACTATGTTTCCACTCAGATTTCTTCCTACATTGAAATTAATGACACCTCCGACGTTAGTTGCGGTATTCTTTGGGAGGCTCTTAAGGCCACTGTGCGGGGACAGGTCATTTCGTACACTGCACGTAAGAGAAAGGATGAAAAGGCTAGGCTCTCAGAAATCTGTGATGAGCCTCGCTTACTTGATGAAACATACTCCTCCTCTCCCTCCCCTTGTCTCTATAAAAAACGCCTCTTGCTACACTCAGAACACGATCTTCTGATGACAGGCATTGTTGAGAGACAACTGAGACAGTGTAGGCAGCGTTACTTTGAGCAGGGCGACAAGGCTGGTAGACTCCTAGCTCAACAGGCTCGTGCGGCCAGTGCCTCCAGATTGATTCCCCAAATCAGATTATCCGATTGGCAACCTTACTTCTAACCCAGCTGATATTAACAGGTCTTTCTTGGAATTTTACACCAATCTCTACACTTCGGAATGTCCCCCGATCCCCGCCATGACCCCCAATCCTCTCGACTCCTTAACATACCCCAAAATCAACGAGAACGTCGCTAGCGAATTGGGCAGCCCCATCTCCACCCTTGAGATACATGATGCATTAAAATCAATGCAAAGTGGGAAGTCTCCTGGGCCCGACGGCTATACAGTCGAATTTTATAAGGCATATTCTTCCAAGTTAGCCCCAATTTTGGCTAGAACGTACAATGACTCTCACCAGCCGATTGTCGGAAACTTTGTCCATTGCATCTATCTCCTTGCTTCTCAAGAAAGACAAAAAAGATCCTACTTCCTGTGGCAGTTACAGACCAATCTCATTGTTAAATGTGGACTGTAAGATACTGGCCAAAATACTGGCTATCCGCCTCCAACGTGTACTGCCAGATATTATTTCCCTGGACCAAACAGGCTTCATGGTGGGGAGACACTCTTTTTTTAACACAAGGAGGTTGCTCAATATAATTTTCTCTCCTTCCTCTAACACCCCCGAAGTCATAGTGACACTTGACGCAGAGAAGGCCTTCGATAGGGTTGAGTGGGGATACTTGTTTTTTATTCTTGATAAATTTGGTTTTGATTCCCAATTTATTTCCTGGATTAAACTCCTATATGCCTCTCCATCTGCCTCTGTACACACCAATGGCATTCGATCTCCCCCTTTCTCTCTCCAACGTGGTAAGCGCCAGGGTTGTCCTCTTTCGCCACTGTTGTTCAATATAGCCATTGAACCTCTCGCTATCTGGCTCAGAAGCCATGATAGGTTTGAGGGCATTACGCGTCACGGCATGGTTCATAAACTGTCTCTATACGCTGATGACCTTCTTCTTATGATCTCAAACCCCTTATCCTCCCTCCCCCCCATACTGTCGATTTTAGATCAATTTGGCCGTGTATCAGGTTACAAACTAAACATTCAAAAGAGCGAAGTATTTTTTGTAAATAAAATGGCAAAGGCACTTCCCCAAGCCATATTCCCTTTTAAAAGGGCTGTGGAGGGATTCAAATACCTGGGGGTGTTTGTTGCAAGCTCTTTTAAAGACCTGTTCCCTAAAAACGTTCAACCACTACTAGATAAATGCAAAGCTGATATGTCCAGGTGGGCCTCCCTTCCCCTGTCTCTTGCGGGTCGCGTCAACCTTATAAAGATGGTCATCCTGCCAAAGTTTCTTTACCTTTTCCAACACATCCCAGTGCGCATCAATAAATCTTTTTTCACTGATCTTGATAAGCAGTTGAATGCGTTCATCTGGAACAACAAGCCTGCGCGTATTAGAAGGTTGTGTTTCCAGCTCCCTAAATCAGAAGGAGGCCTGGAACTCCCCAACCTTCGCCACTATTTCTGGGCCTCTAACATTAACAAACTCCTCTATTGGGCTAACTGTAAACTTTCAGACCCCTGCCCACCTTGGGTACATATCGAGTTGTCAACTTCTGCTTCTTTACACTCTATAATCTGCTCTCAGCTCCCTGTAGCGACCCATACAAATTTCAGTAACCCAATTGTTACTAGCACCATAAGCATTTGGCTCCAATTCAGGAAACAGCACGGGTTACATAGAGCTTCAGTTCATGCCCCAATTTCAAACAATCACCTATTCTCTCCATCGTGTACTGACCCGGCCTTCCGTGTTTGGTCGAACAGTGGTCTCGCGACGCTTGATGACCTTTACGAGGATGGAGTCTTTTCATCCTTTGAGTTCCTGTCAGTCAAATTCAACCTGCCCAACAGTCATCTCTTCCGTTTTTTCCAAGTCAGGCACTTCATCCAAAAGCAATTTTCCTAACCGCCCCCCCGAATCACCAATTGATACATTTCTCACACTCGACCCTGATCAAAAGCGCTTGGTTTCAGTTCTCTATGGCCAGATTGGTTCCCTGAGTCCGAATCCTATGGTACCGCTTAAGGGGCTCTGGGAGCCTGATCTAGGTAGCAACATTTCCGATGATCAATGGAGTGACGTTCTCAACCTAGTCCATACATCATCCATCTGTGCTAGACATGGCCTACTCCAGTGCAAGGTGCTCCACAGAGCTCACTTTACCAACGCTAAGCTGGCTAAAATATTCCCAGATCGGAGTGATGCCTGTAACAGATGCAATCAATCCCCAGCTGATCATCTCCACATGTTCTGGACTTGCCCGAAGCTGGACACATTTTGGTCTGACATATTTGGAACCATTGAACAGGCAGTCCGAACAGTGCAGTCATAGGATTAGGATCCTATGACTGCACTGTTCGGCCTCCCCCCATCTGGGAATATGCCCACTACTATACGCCGTGTCATTGCCTTCACCACTCTACTAGCTAGACGATCTATTCTCCTCAAATGGATACATGCTTCCCCACCAACACATGATCAGTGGATACGGTATGTCTTACAGTGCCTTCAGATGGAGAAGGAGATGGAGAAGATTCTCATTAAAAGGATCTCTGAAATCCTTCCGTACTACCTAGGACACACTATTAGGCCTTATCAAAAAACATAAGGACTCTCTATGGACCCTGAAGTGATAATGGAGCATAACATATTTTTATTTAATTTTCAAGTATTCTTTTTTCCCCATTGTCCTCCTTTTCCAAATTGTATGCACCTGTACTGCTCTGTATTGATTATTACTGTTCTTACTTCTTGTCATTGTCTGGATTATGACTTGTTTGCAATAAAAAGATTGGTAAAAAAAAAGAAGAAGTTAGTGTGTGACATCACCTGCTGGATGATAACAGGGTTGTCTTTGCTGAATGAGGGCGAGCGGGACGGGGTCTCTCTCTTCTTCTCTCGTAGCGACGAGGCCTCCTGGTTCCTCCTTATCCTCTCCAGCTGCTCCTCCACACTCATCCGTGTTCGGCCCCCCTCACGTTCCCCAAAGCCGGTCTGATCCACTGCACTTTGGGGCCGGGCCTGTGCAGGACAGCAGCCAGAATGAGGGTCTCTCTCTTTGTGCATTCAACTCTGGGACTACAAACTATGCTTAGCTAGTGTATATATTCATCAATCAGCTATTAACCAGTCAGTGATGGCTGGAACTATATCTGCTCTCAGCTGTGTGGCTGCATCAGTTCTGTACAGTGGACTTTGTCTTAGTGTAGTGTGTCAGACATCACTGTGGGTAGAAAGAACAACTCAAATAGGAGTGGTGAGCACACACCGTACAGCTCGGCCCATAAACTCTGCGAGTTGAGATGAGGACTCTACATAAAGCAGGATTCCACAGCACTGCATCAGTAACTAGCATAACCATCAGTTTCAGCTCCTAAAGAACTTCTGCATTTACTGACTCATTTATTGCATCTTCTTGTTTTATTGATATTAGTATAATGCTACTGTGAACAAAAGCCGACCTCTAAAGCTATTAGACTCCTCTCACACTATTCTTATAGCTGGCTCTTCCCTGCTCCAGCTACTTTAATGTTAGCTAATGTTTTAATAAAGAGACATATTTTAGATTCCGCAGGGAGCAGCCCCACAAGATTAACTGGAGCAGAAATCACAACAACTGTGATTAAAGATACGTTTAAAATAGATCACTTCTAAATCAAACAAGAACATTATTCAGTTGAACTGTTTCTGTCTCTGTCACAACACTTACTGATCTGGATTCAGGCTTCTTGGTCTTCCTCAGGGTGACATAAGAGGCAATGGTGGAGGACTCGGGGGGATTCATGGGAGATTTGGTTCGAGGGGGAATGATGCCCACCGGGCAGGGGGGCACTGTGGTAGAGACTACACATCAGCAAACAAACACAGCAGGCTCGATAATTCTTCGTGTTACGTGCTCCATTTCACAAAAGATACAAAACATCATCAAACAACAACAGGAGGCGTTCAGGGAGTGCAGGTCATCAGGCTTTTTGTGTGATGAATCAGATAGAGTGAAAGTACAGAAGCATGGATGAGGGTATTTCCACTGTCTCTAAGCAGTATACTATGAAGACATGACAATAAATATAAAGATACGTAGGGTCTGCCGGAGAGAGGAGCCTCAGTACCTTTGGAAGCTGTGCTGTCCGTCCTCTCAGGAGAGCTCTCTGCCTTGTCCTTGTCCTCCCCGTTGGCCTCATCCACCTCCTCCTTCACCGTGGTGAGTTCAGGCTCGCTCTTATATAGCCGGTAGTCTGGATTTTGCTGTGAAGGAGAGTTTGTTGGAGGTCCGTTTGAACAACATGTTGACACACATCAACACACACACCCTGTTCCAACTCATGAAGACAGCAGACGGGGTCCCTGGTACTTTGGTTGACTCAATCCTACTCTAATGTGAGCCTTTTTGTAAAAAAAGAATGAAGCTCTCCTATGATCTTTTCTTTTGGATTGTATTTTTCAAATGTCAAATTTACAGGATCATGTGAAGTGTTCATGAACGATTGAGTTTGATGAATTTGATCTGAACCAAAAAAATTAGCTTTATGGATCTGAAATAGTTTTGGGAACATATTAGAGATGAGGAACTCTGAAACTACAACATCGTCTTCATAGGACAGAGAAGTTCCATTGCAATATACAGGCAGTGTTTCCATGGTGATATAAATTAGTTTTGAATGTGCACACAAAGTATGAGGCAAGACACACCCAAACCCCCACCCCACCCACAATAAACCATCACAGAACCACGGTATCACACATGTGCAGAGGAGGAGGGGCCTGAATGTGACACTGGGTGGGTGGGGTGGTGGGGGGGGCATGGACTGCTGGGTGGAAACGATGAAATGAGTGATGGGTCCCCCTGGAGCGTGTTGAGGATGGGTCTCTTGAATATGAAATTGGGGGATTTGAGATGCGAAAATAAAGATCTTGAATGCGTTCTGATGGAGGGGGGTCACAGTGAACCATGTGGACGGAGGGGTAAGATGGGGGGGTGAAAGATTTCAGCAGTTCTTACGCTGTGTACTCCGTTCCTGGGGCCAGCCTTGCGATCGTCGGGGCGGTGTGGGGGGGGGGGCAGGCGGCCGCCAGGGTGTGAGTGGTGGGAGGGCACGTGGGGGGGGCGCTCTGCTGAGTCGTAGTACTGGGGCAAGGGCGGGCGGGGGGGCACGCTGTCGGCCTTTTTGAGAGGACTGAGTGGCAGCAGCGGCACTGCCTGCAGACAGTAACACAGCCCCATCATACCACTGCACACACACACACACACACACACAGGGACCCACACACACAGCTGAAGGAACGCTGAGGGAGCTGTAGAGTTGGATCATTTTCTGAGCTCGGCTGTAATGTCTGCCTTCATCAAACCATCACTACAGGTCAGTCAGACAGCAGTCAAGCAACGCAAGACAACAAAGGATCTTTGTTTTCGACCTGAACACCTTCAGACTTCAGCACAGTGAAAATAATTCTCACTATAACATTTGTTCTTCTGCCAAACAAGAAACCCTGAGGTCTAGAGAGTGTTGGAGAGATGTGCTGCATTTCAAACTGCCTGTGGCATCATTTGGAGAAAATTCTCTGTGAGACATTATCCACAGCAAGCAGGAAGTGTGTGTGTTCTGTCTGTTAGTGTGTGTGGTGTGGCTGTGGGTGTGTGTGGTTTGGACTGCTGTACCTCGTTCTTCTGTATACTGGAGAGCGGTTTGGAAGGAGGCACACCTGCTGAGCATGGAAAGAAGCAGAGAGAAGGAATGGGACTGTTTCCAGAATAAAGAGACCTGAGCAGGAGTTTGTATAGTGAGACATGACTGTGAGAAGGTGGAGCCTCACTGCTGTCTGCGCTCCGCTGGGGTTTGTTTTTGGCTAGAGCCTCCATCACGTCCTGGATCCTCCACAGCTCCTTCTGGATCTGGATGTGCCGCTGGCTCGGAGGCTCTGTCTGAGAACACACACACATATGCCGTTACAAGCTTGATCACCTCAGAAGGAGTGTGTGTGTGTGTGTGTGTGTGTGTGTGTGTGTGTGTGTGTGTGTGTGTGTGTGTGTGTGTTTGTGTGTGTGAGTGTGTATGCTACCTGTGGGCTGCCGAGGGCCTCCAGCTGCTCCAGCAGGTTGGACTTAGCCAGAGTGACGTCGGCCCCCAACCTGTCGTACTCCCTCAAGGAACGCTCCAGCTCCTGACAGGATAGCAGGAGAGGGTCAAAGGACTGTGTGTGTCCGCTGTGTGTGTGTCAGTGTATGTGTGTGTGTGTGTGTTTGTGTGTGTGAGTGTGTATGTCAGTGTGTGTGTATGTAATCTTTTTCAGTGTGTGTGTGTATGCAATGTTTTTCAGTGTGTGTGTGTGTGTGTGTGTGTGTATGTAATGTTTTTCAGTGTGTGTGTGTATGCAATGTTTTTCAGTGTGAGTGTGTGTGTGTGTGTGTGTGTCAGTGTTTGTCAGTGTGTTTGTGTCTCACAGTGGTGACCCTGCTCAGCTCTCTGCAGGTGCTGAGCAGGCCGCTCTGCAGTGTGTCTCTCTGCTGCAGCAGGCTCTGTGTGGCGCCATTGTTCCCGTTCTGTTCACTCAGCTCCTGACTGGCAGACAGCAAGGCCGCCTCAAGAGTGTGCTGTATACACACACACACACACACACACACACACACACACACATAAATACTTATTACATGTGGACCTACACACAATCAAAAGTATAGGTGACCCAGGGGGAGCGGTACCTTCTCTCTGTGCAGCTGCTGCAGCTTCTCCTCCTGCATCCTCACAGCCTTGTCCTGCTCACACAGTCTGCTCAGCTTGGTCTGACACACAAACACACACACATGCTCAACCTCCTTCAAAACACATCACCTGTATCGCTGAAGAATGGGTTTGTCTTACATCTATGTCGGGCTCCTCTGTGCGCTGGATGAAGGAACCATCTTTGTGGTCGTCTGGACTGACCTGAAACAAGGAGCCTCCATCATATACTGCCAGCAGGGGGAAGCAGATGCCCTGAGAGTCTCCAACATGTCTCTGTAAAGGGCTACTTTAGGCATCATTTCTTCTCCTAATTATTCGTAATGCATAGAGGATGCAAATGCATTTCTCTCTAAACTTATTTTAGAGAGAAATGCTTCCAGCTACAGGGAGTGAGGGGATGAAGGGGTGAGGGCTTAATGCATATCTACTAATCCTGTTTCATTTCGCTTGAAGCTGTTTACCCAGGTGTTACCAGGGATAATGTGGCTGAAGATTATAATGTGGAGAAAAGGAAAGGGGAGGACAGATGCACGCTAATAACCATAGAATTAAGCCCAAAACTAATACGTATATGTTAATGAAATGCAAAAGTGTAATCCTCCAAATCATAGTTCTGTCTCTGCTTTGGTCCTTTCAGTCTAGTGTTCTCATAAAGAAGTAAACTGTAAACAATATAATGAAATTATAAGAATAGGTTGCCATGAACATTAAGCTTCCAGAGCAGGGGGTACTGATGACTTAAAACATGTGTTTTTAAAGTAACAGTGTCACCTCACCACGTGATCTACACCGGGTGGCGATGCAGTAATCCTGCCATGTCCTCCCCCAGTGAGGACACAGGAAGAGGGAGGGTGGCAGGCAGGGTCTGAGTGTTAAAGGTCTGGATTAAAGTGACACAATTTCCTGACAAATCCACAAGTGAATTTTACACAGCACATTTTCTGTTCTGTTCCAGGAAATACAGCTGAGAGACCCTGGTGCCCCCCCACAGAGAGAGTCTGGAGGCTGTTTGAAGCTGGGGCCTTCAGAAAGCATCATCTGAAGAGCACTCTAAACATGATAAATGCCTTACTATTATTATTAGTTAATGAAGAAGTGTTTTTTACTTCGCTGTGTACATTTTAAACTGTTGTGTATTGTACTTTCTAAAAGTTGCAAACTGATTGTAGGTTAGTTAGTAGGTTGGGATGGATGATCCTGGTTCAGTTTCACCCTGACAAATTAAAGCAAGCTGGCCTAAAGCACTGACTAACAACCAACTAACTTCATAACCTTTGAAAGGTTTCGTAAAAGTAATTTACTCATTTCATTTCTTTCCATGAGATGGTTAGGGTGTGTGTTCAGTATGAATCAGAGACTGCTGGCGATCACAGATCTGAGAGCATTCTGTCTGTCCCCCTCTGAGAGCTCAACAGGGAGGTGGAGTATGACTGACGGGAGGAATTCCTTTGCAATATGGATTCTCCCTTTCTTATGATCAAAGCTACTGCTGTCACCTGTCAGAGTGACCCCCCCCCCCCCCCCCCCCTTATTTATGGCATTATGGGACGCCCAGGTTACCGTCACCAGATGGAGACAACGAGCTGTGATGAAGTCTGTTTCATCTTAAAGATCTAAATGTGTTGACACAAAATAACTATCTCACATTGAAATGAGTGGCAACTGATGATTTCCTACTAATTGATGCAGACTGGCTGCTGGATAGATTATCAAAGAGGCTGTGTTAGTTCACTTCTATTTGTAATATTATTATTTCCACTTTACTGTTACTGTTGTTTACTGCTATGTAGAATTGAAAAAGGCCACATGCAGAACATCAGCATCTTCAGAGCAGATGCATTATAATAAAGGCAGCTGATTGGTTAGGAGGTCTGAATTCTACTGAACTCGATAAGGCATACAATAAGTAAATCATACATTGGACCTTAATATTCACATTGTTGGTTTTCTTTTTGGCGGATCTTAACTTTGAACCCAGTCCACAGGGGGGATAGTGCAGTTGTTGCTTGAGAGGCATAAAGATATAAAAAAAGTCCTGCTCAGAGGCCGCACAGCTCTGAAAACAGCGATAACACGCTCACATCAGATCCTGCTCTTACTTATCCTTGCGCTCTAAAAGGTTGACTAGTAGACCGGGTCACGCTGAGAATCTGTTTCGAGCTCTATAAATCTTTGTTGTCTTTTAACGTTAAAAGTGTCCGGAGGGTCTCCTCAGTGTCAGTACAATCGTTTGTCAAAGGTTGTCCTCGCACATCCCTCACAGTCAATGTCATGTGTTACATTTTGGCTTTGTGGACAATATATAACAAAATGTTAATTGTTGTTATTTTATATATATGGAAAATATATATTTAATGTCTTGCTGGTTACTTTAGCTTTGAGTTTTGATGCTAAGCTAAGCTAAACATGTGCAGATCCTCAAAAAAAGTAAATGTGTATTTCAATAACACAGGAAATTCTAATCCTGACATACACATTAAAACAGTCAGCATCTCCATAGTGATGACAACAACACAGTGCTGTATGAGACACAGTGAGGAGTGGGGGTCCATGGCTCTGCAGCATGACACTTTGAAACATGCGCGCTTAAAGTCACTTCCAACAGCTTCAAATAAAAAGCAATGAAATGAGATCCCTGAAACCAAAAACACCTTTATATACACTTTGAATAATGCTGAGTGAATGTGTGTGAAGGTTTGCTGATGTCTGACGGGTTTATGAACACACTGTCTACATCCAAAGTGGTCGTACAGGAGGGGGAGATGAAGGGAACACATGGGTACACTGGGCTACCCGGGCACAGGTCTGGTTTGAGTCCGCTCCATTTCAGGTCCAATTGAAAATCTAGTTTTTAAACAACAGTGTCATACAAACTCCAAGCTTCTTGAATTAATGTCAGAAGTCTTCTTCATGCACTGCAATGAACGTGAAGATGAGCAAAACCTCAACACTCCAATGCCGTTGCATTCAGGTATAACATAAAACAAACACATGATACCTGAATAAACTTAAAGTCAAGTATCATGACTGCCATGACGGTTTGACCCAACAACACACAGCGCACAGGAAAGGGGAAATGGATTGTATGACTCAAGCCAGAACCTGCCCAGGACCTTACTTGCTGATAGAGTTGCGGCCTCGGTGCCGAGTTCTCGATCATAGTGTGAATCATGAAGATTAGAGGCTCATTCTCCTTCGTCTAGCCGAGCACCAAGGAGAAAAAGGATACAACGGTGTAAAAACATAGCAGCAAGTGTTGCCTTGTGGATTAATGGCTGATATCCAGGAGCTGGAAAAGGACTAAACCCAGGATAAACAGCACTCACTGCTCAACCTACGGATATTAGATATGTTGAAGGACTACTGTGTTTGTGCACAAACCAATGTATTATAAATCCCTTTTAGTTATACAGTGATGATCATTTTCCAAAGCACGGACTGAAAGAATATTTATTCAAGAGAAGGGTTTGCATTATGGTATTATATGTGATTTGCAGGCTAAAAGTTGAATGGGTCACTCCACTATATGAGCAAGTTACTGAGGATACAAATAACCTTTTATAGAAAGAGGAACATCTCCTGAAAGAGTCTGTGCTTTGAGACATTACATCCCCTCCCCATTTAGCATCCACAGTCTCTCCCTTCTACAAAGCCTGTGTCTGGTCTGTTCCTGGACTTTTCATGAGCATTCTATTCAATAATGCAGCAGCTGAGGGGTTCTAACCTAAAGGCCAAACATAAACAGCGCATGTAAATAACCGCTATCATAATGTGGGTACAGATGTTTTTTTCCTCAGTAAGCCTGCTGCAATATCATTTAGACAGTTCAATGCCAATGGGAGTTTGGGGCGGGGAACAAACATTTATTTTTACAACTACACTGAATTCCTGCTGTCATCCTGATTTGTAAAGCCATGTAAACATCACAAAACACTTGGGAATGAAGCTCCAAGCCTTGAGCACAAAGGTGATGATGACTTTGGAAATCAAACAGCATTACTATTTTTATTATTCAGCGGAGTTAAGTTCTGCTAATCTGATCAAGTGTATCACATTACATTGTAGTGGTAAATATTACAAAACACACCAAAGGGTTCAGAGGGATTTTCATTTGTCCATTTGTTTGATTTTATTTCAGTTTGCTAAGTAATGTATTTATTATTAAAATAGACCGGGGCATGGAACAGTGACAGATTTAAAGGCTTAATATCGGCCTGGAGAGTATCACTGCATTACCCCCCATAGGTTTTCTCTGTCACCTTTAACAACGCCACACAGTGATGTCATCAAAGTGGGCTTGTCAACAATTCCCACGGGTTATAAAAGTCTTTGTTTTACTGAAAAGTCCAAATTATATTTTCTAATCATCATCAGGGAGGAGAAAATGTTTTCCACCCCGTTTAGGAGATAAAGTTGTCAAAAATCCTAAAGCACCTCAGAGCCCCTCTGCTGCCGGAGAGCTGATCCAAATATTGATCCATAAGATATGTTTCCATCACCCTTATATCTCCAGACCGTTAGGTTGTTAGGTACATTAGTTTGGAATGGTTTACTAGTATGGTTGTGATTTACAACATATTGCAGATGTTCCTCATATTGTGCAAGCCACCTGTCATCCTCTGTGTCTCTATGTAGAGGAGTCCAGAACAAGACTCTGGATCTTTAGGACTTTGAATCAAGTCATCAGGAGTTAGGGGCAGACCTGGGATAACATGTTCCCTGCCTGAAGGTCAACACAGTCATGGTTCAGTCCTTTCTGACTTTTCACTGTGAAGTTATTGTCAATAACTATGTACTTCTATCAGTACATGAATGTGGCAATTCCATCAACATTAAAATAAATCACAGACTGTATCTTTGATACATTAACATGCTGTGAAAAATCAAGGCATTCTTTTGTGTTTCTTTGAGACCTAAAACAACACTAAGAACACCCCAGGTCTAGAGACTGGGCAGAGGCACAGAACCTGCTGCACCAAGGTTCACACTATGAGTGTGTTTATATTAAAGGATTCTACACCTTCAAAAAAGGAGGGAAATAGAGACAGAGATAGCAGCCTGGTAAATACATATTGCACAGATAGATTTGTGTTAAAGCTCGAAGATGACCTTCCACTGAGGGAAGACTTAAAGAGTTTCATATTTTGGACTCAGTGAAGATGTAGACAGTTAGGAGAAAGCCCAGAAGTCCTCACCTGGCTGTCCAGGTAAATAAGGTTCCTCTGGAGGTGATGAGAGAGAACATCAGTCTGCAGGAGGTGCAGAAGAAGAAGAAGAGAGGAAGCAGGAAGGGACAGGACAAGGAGAAAGAAGAAGTCAAAGGCACGTTTTGAAAAAGAAGGAAGAGATCACAATAAGGGAAGGCTGAGGGTCATTCCCATGGCAACGCTGCATATTTTATTATCTGTCATTGCATATTCACTTTTCAGTGGAAGTAATATCAGGGAACATGTTTTAGCTGCCTCTACTCAACCACAGTTAATTAGTTATGACACAATATCCACCCAACTGTACCAACTGTAGCTGCTACGCACAAAGAAAGACTGTCTTCCTCATCCAATAATACTAGTCATGTTAGATGTGAAATGTGGGCGGCTTTAAGCTGATAATCATGAAGCAAGAATCAGAAGAGTCATGCAGCGATGAGGAGAGGCAGCTGGAGTTTTTTTGTGCATAACACATGCAGTACATGGAGGGCTGTCCACTACCGTCAGCAGATATTTACAGCAAATAGCCAGGACTAATGTGGATATGATGTAGAAGAGGATATATTCATGAGTGTCTGTCCACAGGTGCTGCAGTCAAATTATTCAATTATTCAACAACACACAGGATTTAATGCAGTAATGCGGTCATTTAGAAAAGGGAGGTCAAACACATTTTAACACCATCGCCAAAAATCCAAAATCCCAGTTGATAAAGAATGTAGTGTAATACTCAATATACAATAATCCACAAGCATGTCATTGGCTGGGTCTAAACACATGCAAAAGTCTCACCAGAAATATGAATCATAAAATGTCCACTCATCCAAAGAAACATGAATACATGCGAGTCTGCATGTTTTCGGAATCATCAGCACAGGAGCCTGTGGGGGGGGGCATGCGTGGACAGGAGCAGTGTCCCCATACAGAAATACACATGCTCAAACACTCCCACACACAGATGCAAAAGAAAGACCATCAATCCACAAAATGCCCAACAAAATGAAACCCACCAACCAGCATAAAGCAAGAGCGAAACTCCAGGAAGAAATAAGAGTTTGGGGTGTCCATCGAGCCCAATGATTATTATTGACCAAACACAACCACACCTGCAGCTGGTCAAAGCGTCATGTGTCTGCTTCTGATCTGACGCCTAGAGCAAACTGTCTCTGTGTGAAGGGATGAAGAACATATTCTAGCACCAAAGTGAAAATCCCAGATCCACTGCACTGTTGCTATGGTTACTTGTTACTGCACTGTTGACCTGGGGAGGGATATACAGGAGATATATACACAAGGTGCATGGACCTGTGTCTTGTTCCTCAACCAACATACAGTAGATGCTTTATGACTTTTACCTTCCAGCTCCTCCCTGACAGGGGATCAGGACCTGCTTTAACTGCTGCTGGTATTTGGATTTTGTCTCTTTAGTTTTGTGGTACTGGTCCCCTATATGTACTGCAAGGACATTTCCTATGTACATGAGATGTTACTAACTGTCCCCATAGAGACAGTGTTAAGGCTCCATTGGCCAGTGGAAAAGGGTTACCAAATGTAGGTCAATTCATCTATGGACATTAACCTCTGCTCCAACCTCACTTTAAACTGGTGCTGAAAATGTCAACTTGGTGGTGCTGACGCAAGTTTGCAGACCATAAATGTCACCTGGGAACTAAATATCTGAACCATATTTAGTGCCAATGTCGATAACAAGCTCTTTGACTGGTTAACAGGGAACTGCAGGTTTTGATGGACCGTTTCTACTCTATCAGTGTCTTTACAGGATTTCTTGACATTCGAGCAATTGTTGAGATATTTCTATCTGGACCTAAGCAGTGGACCAGCCTTTAGCTCACAGATGAACAAACATCTGTCAGAACACACCAAAGTCATTTCAGATCCAATAGTGTCACACATAGAACACACACACACACACACACACACACACACACACACACGTACAGTACTACAGTACAGTAGTACACCCAGTGCTGACCTTAGCGTTGGGCCCCTCCATACCCAGGGCCATTAGCTGAGATACTGTGTGTTCCCGCAGGCTGTTGAGCTCCGCCTGCTGCCGGCGGAGCTTGATCAGGAGCAGCGTCAGCTCCTCGGGCTGCACACAGCAACACAGAGAGAAGAACAGCTGCCTCACTGACATCAGCAGCAGCGTGCACCCAGGGAAATGACATGAGGCGGGGGCCTTTAGGAGGAGTGGAACTAACCACTGAACATGTGTCAGAACAATTCCTTCCCTATTAAAAGATGATGAGGAAGATTATGGATGCAGAAGTGTATTAAACGGGATGGCACTTTAGCTTCTGCTAAACTGCTACCACTGGAAGCTGAACAGAGACCTCAGCATGCACCAGTCTATGGGCTACTCTTGCAGTTAGACTAAAACCTGTGTCTAATATAGGCTCAAAAAATTGTAAATCTTTCTGGGTTCAACACTGCAATCAAACCCTTTCACATTACATGTTTTCTGACATGTGGTCTTGCATGTTTTAATGACAAAAGCACACACTGTCATCAGTTCTACTGTGGCAATAATTGTGGTTTATACTGTAGCTCTGATGACTGTTGGAAGCAGGTATGAGATGCAGGCCATTTGAAATAACACTGCATTGAAAGGAATTCAACACCATGATGTCGACCAGAGAGGAAATGTTCCTCACAGTGTGGCAGCTTTTTATTGACTTAATGACATGAATACTGGCCACTGTCATCTCTTTTCAACTTCATTGTCAGCATAAAGCAGCTATATATTAACCCTAACACTTCCCTGCACACACAGATACAAACACAGGTCCCTCACACACTCATCGTATCATTGCTTGTGACAGTGGATGAAGTAGTGCAGTCACTGTGAGAAGAACAGCGCATTGCAGAGCCATGTGGAGGACTGGACATTATCCCCAGCTTCAGACTGAGACAGTCCTCATCCTTGATGCTGTTGCTTTAATTTAAAGATAAATGTAATTTGACACCGCGTTGTGTGTGAGCACTGTCATTAGAGACCACTGTACTGTCAATAATTACACTGGTCCTGCTGACAAAAGAGAAAATAGAAGCAGTCAGAGTCTGCTGAGAACAACATCAGTGAGATAGATGTGTGTGTGTTTGTTTGTGTGTGTGTGTGTGTTGGCATTGTGTCTGAATGCGTAACATCTCTGTTCCCTCTTGGTCAGAGTTTACTGAAATCCAGGGGACCGAAGGTTATATCTCAGATTTCAGTGTCGGGGGGGGGTAGAGGCACTTACCGTCTTGCCCTGCAGGGACAGAGGGGTGATGGACGGGGGAAGGACACCCCCTGCTATGGACCGTCGGTCAGCAGAGTAGCCATGCTGTGGGGGGCAGAGATAACAAAGGAGTAAAATTGACGGCAGAAGTTCTGTTTGGATCTTCTTTAAGTACGATAAGCTTCAAACGAGCAAAATCAAAAGTCCGTTTAATGACTCCACTTATTATCTGACACCTGTTCACGCATTACTTCTCACTACTGTCCTGGGAGAAGCTCTGCGTCCTGAGCCTCAGCCCCCCAAGCAGGCCCCCAGGTGATCCGGGGGTCCGTTAGCTAACTGAGGTACAACTAGCTTGCACATAAAGTAGAAGTTAACCACGTTCACGTGATGAGGTTTGTTGCAAACTGGACGAAGGAGTACATTATATGCCATGCCTCAGGAAGAAAGCCCACAGGATTATCAAAGACCCCCATCACCCGAGCAACAAAATGTTCTGTCTGCTGCTGTCTGGCAGGTGGTACCGCAGCATTAGGACTAAAACCACCAGACTCAGAGACAGATTCATCCCACAGGCCATAAAACTGCTAAACGCTCTCTTAAGTGCCTCCATAACCTAAAACATTCATCTGGTTTCTCACTATTTAATTTGTTATCTTAATAGTTATTAGCAGATCAAACAGTATTTAATTGTACTTCACTGTAAAATATGTAATCTTTAATTTCAAATTCTGTTATTATTTATTTAAGTGTTTACATAGAATCCTGCATTACTTGATCACTCAACATTCCATGCATAATTTAGCTTATTGTATTCATTTATTTATCTGACATGTAGATACTTCATCTGCACTACTTATAGACTGGTCTATGAAAATACCAGCACTATTTACTCTAACTTAAATAACTCTGTTTCATCTTGCACAGTCTTTTTAGTTTTATCTGCATAGCTGCATAGTTGGAGGAGCTAGGGACTTCAGATCTTCATTTCCATAACTACACTGTAGCTACAGTGCAGCTGACAATAAAAACCCTTGAAGCCCTTGAATGTGTTTTTGTGATGCAGCACCTGCCATACTGATGCATACTGACTGCAGAATGTTTTGTTAAATAAAAAGGTGTCGTCATTTTCTTAAATGGTTGAATCTTTTAAATAGATTTAAACTTTCCAGAAACAACAGAGACAAGCACAGCATGCGGCAGCAGCAAGGAGAGCGTTAATGAATGACTTAACTATAAAGGTTAATGTCACTGTTCTTTTTAATGACAATATGTGGAGGTTATTAAAGGAGATTAAAGTGCAGGAGGAGAGCGGAGTCAGTGTCCGCTGTGTCTGAACCTCCTTTACATCACATCTGAGGGGTAGTATGATGTGGATAGAGGATGACGTGTATTAAATTAGCTGATTGATTTCATTATTGTACATTATTACTTTGTAAGATTAAATGTTCCTATATGTTTTCATAATTTGCCGTATGTATTCACTCAGCAAAAGCAGAGCACGTCTGTTTGCCAGACTCTGTTAGGAAACAGAACAATGATCGGACTCAATAAACCTCAGTGTAATTTCATTCTGCTGCTACAGTGGGTAACATCCATTTATTGCTTTGAGGTGGAACACTGTTAAACCACAAAGACAAAGTCAAATAAACAACCCTAATAAAGCCATTCAATCTTATATTTCATTTACTTGTAAAAAAGAACAGACCCCGACACTCGAACTGTAATATTTTCATTATTTTTAATTATGTAGAAACTAGATCCTATAATTCGCTTTATATCTCATTGATGTTCGTGGTATGCAACCCTTTCTGACAGTTACAAAGCTCATCGTGGTGCCATTTCTGAGTGGAACATGCACTACTAATGCAGTTTATCATCATTAGAGTCCCACCACAGCGCCGTGCCCTGTACCTTTGCAGGGAGGGTCCTGTGCCAGGGGTCAGGGGTCTCTCCCCTGAAGACAGGTGAGGACACCTCGGAGTGGGAGCTGCTGGGGTTGTGGGGGGCCTGCAGGCGAGGGGGGGGCAGGGTGCTGTACAGAGCCAGGGAGCCGTGAGAAGGCGAGGGGGGGATGGAGTGTGCCACGTGTTCCGAGATGTTGCCCATGGTCTTAGTGCTGGGCAGAGTGCCGTAATGCCCCCCCGCTGCAACACCAGGAGAGAAGAGAGTCACATGGGGGGAGAAGGGAGAAGTTTATGATTTTAAAATAGAGAGGTTCAAACAATCAAAATATAATAATAATAAATAATGAAGGGTCTGTTATCTGGAAGTCATGCCTTCTTACACTGCGAGGTTACAACAAAACAAACACATTGTCATGATCCTTGTTTCGTGTCTGTCATGTCTTTGTGTTGTGTTTTATTTTGAAATGTTTTCCCTCTTGTGTCACTTGTTAAGCTTCACTTCCTGTCTGCGTTTCCCTCCTGTGCCTGATCGGGTCATTGTGTTCACCTGTTGCCCCTGTGTTTCTCCTCTCCCTTCCAGCTGTCTCTTGTCTTGTGATTACCCATGTGTATTTAGTCCCTGTTTCCCTTTTGTCTGTTGTTCGGACAGAACGACCGAACCCCAAAAATGGACCCAGCAGTACTTTTTGAGGATGCTCCTGTGGAGTTTTCCTACAACATTTTATGTATTTATGGAGAGTAGAGGAGAGCAGGTTCTAAAGAGGCTCAGGATGCAGCTCTTCTTCATGCGCGCTGGGAATTGGCAGATAAGCCGCCGTTCGAGAACTCACTGCCGGACTATTTAAGGACATTTGTCAATTCCCCAGAAAGCCTGCACCCTTTCCTTAAACCTCGTGTCACAGCCATGACGCTTCCTGCAGCCAAGCCTCCTGCAGCCAAGCCTCCTGCTCCCACGCTTCCGGCTGAAGTTTTGGCCCTAGCAGCCGCGTACCCGTCTGTAGTTCCGGCCCTAGCAGCCATTTTTCCAGGCCAAGCCCTGGCCACCATGCTCCCAGCTGCTGTCCTGTCGGCGGCCCGGCCGACTCCAGCCCCTGCTGTCCTGTCGGAGGCCCGGCCGACTCCAGCCTCGCCTGTCCTGTCGGCGGCCCGGCCGACTCCAGCCCCTGCTGTCCTGTCGGCGGCCCGGCCGACTCCAGCCTCGCCTGTCCTGTCGGCGGCCCGGCCGACTCCAGCCCCTGCTGTCCTGTCGGCGGCCCGGCCGACTCCAGCCCCTGCTGTCCTGTCGGCGGCCCGGCCGACTCCAGCCTCGCCTGTCCTGTCGGCGGCCCGGCCGACTCCAGCCTCGCCTGTCCTGTCGGCGGCCCGGCCGACTCCAGCCTCGCCTGTCCTGTCGGCGGCCCGGCCGACTCCAGCCTCGCCTGTCCTGTCGGCGGCCCGGCCGACTCCAGCCTCCCCTGTCCTGGCGACTCCGGCCTGGCCTGTCCTGGCGACTCCAGCCTCGACTCCGGCCTGGCCTGTCCAGTGGATTCCGGCCTGGCCTGTCCTGTCGACTCCGGCCTCTTCGGTCCAGTTGACTCCAGCCTCGCCTGCCCTGTCGGCGGCCCTGTCGACTCTGGCCTCGCCTCCAGTCTCGCCTGTTCCTACTCCGTTGGGGGTCCCGCCGTCACCTGTTCCGATGGGGGTCTCGCCAACTCCTGCTCCGATGGGGGTCCCGCCATCAGCTGTTCCGCCGGGGTTCCTGCCAACTCCTCACCCCATCAAGTCGGTGGTCCCTCCGACACCTGTTCCGTTGGTGATCCCACCAGCCCATGTCCCTGTCCAGTCGGGGGCCCCGCCGACTCAAGCTCATGTCCCGCCGACTCTAGTTCATGTCCCGTCGGTGGTGCGGCCCCTGCAATTGCCTCTTCGGGGTTCCCGCCGACGCCAGTACCAACTGGGGCCCCGCCGACAACAGCTCATGTTCTGTCGGGGGTCCTGCCGACTGGTGCTCCTGTCTCCTCGGTTGCCCTGCCGCCTCCTGCTCCAGGTACTCCTTACTTTCCTCTAGAGGCGTCTCGCCGTCCTCCAGCCCGTCGTCCAGAGGCGTCTCGCCGTCCTCCAGCTACAGCCCGTCGTCCAGAGGCGTCTCGCCGTCCTCCAGCTACAGCCCGTCGTCCAGAGGCGTCTCGCCGTCCTCCAGCTACAGCCCGTCGTACAGAGGCATTTCGCTGTCCTCCAGCCTGTCCTCCAGCCCGTCGTCCAGAGGCGTCTCACCATCCTACAGCCCGTCATCCAGAGCTGTCTCGCCGTCCTCCAGAGGTGTCTCGTCGCCTTCCAGGCCGTCCTCCGGAGCTGTCTCGTCGCCTTCCAGGCCGTCCTCGGGAACTTTCTCGCTGCCCTCCGGAGCTATTCCGCCGTCCTCCGGAGCTGTCTCGCCACCCTCCGGAGCTGTCTCGCCACCTTCCAGGCCGTCCTCCGGAACTTTCTCGCCGCCCTCCAGAGTTGTCTCGCCGCCCTCCGGAGCTGTCTCGCCACCTTCCAGGTTGTCCTCCGGAACTGTCTCGCCACCCCCCGGAGCTATTCCACTGTCCTCCAGGTCGTCCTCCAGACTTCCCTCGCCATGGTCTACGCCCCTGTCTCAGGCCCCAGCAGTTCCCTAGCCACAAGCCCTGTCCATGCTCTGTCTCGTCCTCTGCCTTGCCCCCGGGTCGTCCGCCCGAATCCCGCTTCCGGACCCCCTCCACCTACCCTTTTGGCCTTGGTCATGCGTCCCTCCTCCAGATCCCCTCCACCCACCCTGTTGGATTTTTTTGGACTTTGTTGGGACCTCTGGAATCCGCCCTTTGAGAGGGGGGTTCTGTCATGATCCTTGTTTCGTATCTGTCATGTCCTTGTGTTGTGTTTTTAAAAAAAATGTTTTCCCCTCTTGTGTCACTCATTAAGCTTCACTTCCTGTCTGCGTTTCCCTCCTGTGCCTGATTGTGTCATTGTGTTCACCTGTTGCCCCTGTGTTTCTCCTCCCCCTTCCAGCTGTCTCTCGTCTTGTGATTACCCATGTGTATTTAGTCCCTGTTTCCCTTTTGTCTGTTGTTCGGTCGTCGTCATTTCTTCCCTGATCTTGGCCATGATACCTGCCTGTTCCTGTCGCCCTTCATGTCTGGAGCTAAGTGTTTTTCATGTCCTGTGTTCCCCTTGCTTCGTGTTGCCGTCAACAGCTTTTGAATAAAGCTCGCTTTTTGTTTTTGACCCTTACCTGCTTCCCCTGGATTTACTGCACTTGGGTCCTGTTTCCCCAACCCTGACACACATACTGTGAGAATGTCCTCCAAGGAGCTCGCCCAGACTACCAAATGGCTTTGTAATTCTTTTTAACATGATCTAATGTGAAGACAGTCTGACACCTGATAGCCAGTCAAACTGACCTAGAAACCTTTTGGGATTAAGTGGATATATCACTATTCCAAAGAAAGGTTTGAGTATAATTCTTAGTAAAAAAAGAACATATGAATAAACATTAACATTTCAGTGTAATTGCTTCGTCATGACAAGGCTGTTCAAAAAGCCAGAGTGTTAGAAGACACTTAGCATCAAGGCTTATTGGGCCTCTCCCCCCCTCACGGCTCTGTACCTGTCGGCAGAGCCAGACTCTGCCTGGAGAAGGCCTGCCTCTGCTGCCACTCGTACAGCTGCCACATGGTGTCGTCCCTCATGGATCTCCTCTTCTCCGCTGTGGTGCTGGTGGAGGTGGGGCGGAGGGCCCGGTCGTACACGGAGCCCGCCACGCTGCAGATGCTGTCTGGCCGGATCATGTTGCGGGGCAGCGTGCGGTAGCCCTCAGGGTAGCGCGGCACGATCTGAGGCCGGTGGCTGGGCATGTTCCGGGGTAAGGTCTGGTAGGACGTTACACTGGGAGAGAAAACAGATGAGCAGTTAGTCATCACTAACCAACACAGCCCCCTTCATTAGGTCAGAAGACAGTCAGGTTCAGATCTGTATCTGGATTCTGTGTGGACTTAAGGCAGTTATAAATGTAATTTGTGTGTGTTATGATTCACCATTTATCAGAAGCTCTGAAATAGAAGTCTGAGCTCATTGCAAAACCAAATCTAGTGCCGTTATTTAATAATGCAAGCACAACGACCTGAGGGCCCCCAGAATGTACTGCAGCTTTGCAACAGCTGAGACATGCACAGTGGAGCTATTTCAGTCATAATTCATGTTTAAATGCGATGCATTTTAAAAGGAAAGCTTGAATGATAATAACCAAAGTGGTTTCAATAAAGGCTTCCACAATTAACTGCCTTTCAGGGAAAACCCATCCTGCGATGGTGAGTGGTAACCCTCAGTCTGTCGTAGCTGTCTTAACTCAAGGACATTCAGCTTGTTAAGCACCAACTGTTGAAGCTAAAACACCAGACAGCGGATCAGCTCGCCACACAGCACAGGGTTTGATGTGAGCAACATCAGGCTCCCTAACCCTTCAATTAAGTCTTAAATATATTTTGGTGTATTACTCATCATTTACAACTTCATAACCTAAGTTCATGAATCCCAATGACCTACAGTCAGGTCCATAAATATTTGGACATTGACACAATGTTCATTATTTTGGCTCTGTACACCTCTACAATGGACTTGAAATCAAAAACTCGATATCTGCTTTACGTGCAGACTTTCAGCTTTATTTTGAGGGAATTTACATCCAGATCATGTGAATTGTGTAGGAATTACAACACATTTTAAACACGGTATCCCCTTTTTAAGGGACCAAGAGTAATTGGACAAAGTAACATACTCATAAATAAAATTGTCACTTTTAATATTTGGTTACAAATCTTTTCCAGTCAATGACAGCCTGAAGTCTTGAACCATAGACATCACTAGACGCTGGGTTACATCCCTGCTGATGCTCTGCCAGGCCTCTACTGCAGCTGTCTTCAGTTCCTGCTTGTTCTTTTGGCAGTTTCCCTGCAGTTTTGTTTTCAGCAAGTGAAGTGCATGCTCAATTGGATTCAGGTCAGGTGATTGACTTGGCCATTGCAGAAATTCCACTTTGGCTGCCTTTGCAGTATGCTTCAGGTCATGGTCCATCTGCACTGTGAAGTGCTGCATAATGAGTTCTGAAGCATTTGGACGAATATGAGCAGATAATATTGCCTGAAACACTTCAGCGTTCATCCTGTTGCTTTTGTCACCAGTCACATCATCATTAAATCATCATTAAAGACAGGCCCTTTCATTGGCAGTCAAACATGCCCACGCCGTAATACTACCCACCACCATGCTTCACTGATGAGTACGCTTTGGATCATCAGCAGTTCCTTCCCTTCTTATCATTCTGGTACAAGTTGATCTTTGTCTCATCTGTCCATAGGATGTTTTCCAGGTCTGTACAGGCTTATAGATGGGTTTTTAGCAAGCGAGCGGTTTCTGTCCTTTCCAGACTCAATACTATTAAAATTAACTGGCTGCAAACGCTTAATCTCCAATTTCTGCTCTAATGGCAAGGTACTAAATTTAACTCTGAGTAAATTATTGATTTGATTCATTTTGGACTGGCTTCACTCACCATGATTGCACTCCAGTGGCAGTTCTCCGGTGGGCCTAGCACCTGGCAGAACAACTCCTCCGTCGTCTTCAAGCTCAATGGGAATGGCTAGGTGCCAGTGGAGCGCAGCTAGCCATTCCCTTACTAAGTTAGGCTAACAGCAGCCACTAGCAAAAAGCCCACTCAGCCTCAACGACGAACAAGCCGTAAAGTTGAGCAGTGTTTGCTAAGATTAAGTCATTCAGCTACACTCACTAACTAAATTAACTAACTCAAAAAAAGAAATGTAAGTAATATACAACTATAAAGGTCTGACTCGATAGCAAAGAACAAAATGGCACCTGCCTCTTCAGAACAGAAACTTGGACTGACAAAATGTCTCTGCCCTACTACTTAATTCACTTTGCTCTACGGGCAAAGTGAATTAACAAATTATTATTGGTTCGTTCAAAATTCAAATAAAAACGGATCAAACAAATAACTCTGATTGGTCTAACTGTACAGAATTCTGCATCAACGTCGGATGTTAATATGTGACGTATGTCCTTATATTATTTTTCATTGGCTATGGGGCCAAAACCGTTGTGCCCCACCGCTCATCATTGAAATCGCGTTGAGCAAGCGCACTGTGTTTTTGACTGCTAACCTGGTTAAACAGGGGCTGAGGGGCCGGCCCCATGCCTGTTGAGGAAGACTGCTAGGAGAAACGCGACCATTACTCAACACGTACAGGAAGCGATTTGGAATGTACCAGACAGTTACAGCGCTATATTGTCATATTATGTCATATCATGTAATAAACATGCAATAATGTTAGTTACGAAATAAAATACATATATATTACTTGTTGTTAGTGGAAATCGAATTATTGATCATGTCGTGAACTCCGCCATAGTGGCCACTAGTGGTGGGGCCCGGCCCTACAGGCCCCTATTGCAGACACGCCCCTGGAATCACTCCTCACTTTATACAGTGTTTAATTTCAATTAATGTATCTGAACAACAAAGTGGAAAAAATCAGTTTGTTCATTTATTGGAAACATTTTCATGATCTCCAATTCATTTATTATGAACACATTGAAATAAAAAGAAACAGATTTAATATCTGTCCGAAGGAACAGCTTTTCCATTTCACATTTTTAATAATGGCCTATATCTTTTTTTGAAAATGATTTTTCTTATTTCATTAAATGTATCTGGGTCTACAACAAATGATACAAAGGTGTACTAACAGAGGTGTCCTTTGTCTTTTACGGCTTTTAGAAAAGCTACACCTGTAGCCTACCTGATTGTGGTGACAATGAAGATATTCTGTTTCTCGATTCTGTAGGAAAACCGAAAAACTGTTTGTACAGTTAGTACTCTTTTTGGTAATTGACACAAGTTTATTATGTCATTAATGCTTGATTTTCCTGAATCTAAATGAAGTGTCATGGGTGATGCAAATGCAATAATAAGGAAATATTCACTTATGATCTTTCCCAAACAACAAATCTGGACCCAGACAGTGTTGGGACGGTCAGTCAGAGAGACAAGTCTCTGAAGGGGACATCAACACAACAAAAACACCACTCTGTGTTGTGGCTCGGAATGCCTCCAAGTTTGTGGGAACATCAGAGTTTTCCATGAATTATTAATGACTAACTTAGAAACAAAAGCTTCTATATAGAAACTCCAGAGATTCTGAACTCAGTGTTGTGCTCTCCTAACAATTCAAATGCCTCAGGTCTGACATGACATTACAGAAAAGCTTTTTAAAAAAAATCGAAAAGAGAGTGGCTTTTCTGTAGATGTTTGTGTCCACGCATATCCTCAAACAAAATGTATTTGGTTCCAGTGAGTGCACATTTAAAAAGAGAGATGGATATAATGCTGTTGAAATAAACGTTACACTGTCACTACCATTTTGAGCTTTGACAGTCCAGGTCATCATTGTTTTTTACCCACACATACTCAGAGCTTTTGGAACATGAGTTACATGTGATTGTTATGTGTGATGGTATTTATTTATATATTATATATATTTATTTGATTGGGGGGCGGGGTTCATATACCCACTCCAACTATCTTCATCACACCAGTGGTATTTCTACATGAAAAACCATGGCTGTTGGCAGAGGCAGAGCGTGGCGTTAACAACATTAACAATATTAGCGATGCGGGGGAATGCAGCAGGACAGATGTGCAGGCCCCCCCCACAGCTTCTTTCCCCCCCTACTCTGCATAGAGACCTGATAAAGAGGAGTAATGTGGCTGCGCAGCACTCAGCTGGCTCTGCTCTCACACTTTTATTTCCATTACTAATGTATGACAGCAGGAGGAGGGGGGCCCTGCACACATCTGTCCCGCTGCATCCCCCCTACTAACAGGAACTGATACTGTAGGGTTACAATGGGTGCTGATAAAGGGTGCTGTGTTTAAAACTGATTTTTTTGTGTGCAAAAGCAAACTTGTGGAAGTCAGAGCAGCGCTGCGGTCCCTCTGTAACACAGTTTTCATTCATTCTCAGCTTTTCAGTTAGACCACTCCTCAATTTCACATCTGTCCTAAGCAGTCAGATGAAATCCAACAGAGGCGGGCTGCACTACTCCATTTCCTTCCTATATGTTGGTAACGAGACGAAAGACGAGATGATGAGCTTAAAGCCTGACGGTTGAATACTCACCATACTGTACTTACATAATACAGTTCATCTTCTCACATCATCATCAGTTCCTGTTGTAATGCAAAGGGCTGGAAAGCAGCTTGAATGAATTTGTCTTCCCGTTATTCAGTGATGACATGATTTACTAACAGCCCTCTCTGAATCTGTGCCTGCAGAACTGTGTCTCTGAGAGGACATGCTCTACAGATCAGAGCGTTCAGCTGCTGAAGAGTAGTGTGTATTTTGTGTCTACTGCCCAGTTTCATTTAAAATATATTTGAGTGGCTTTTGTGAGAAGCATCATGTTAACCGTTTCAGGAAAGAGCTGCTGCAGCGTCTGTGTCAGCTGACCCCTGACCTCACACTGATGATCAGAGCGCTCAGTGACTGATCAAAGAACCTGCCTCTCAAACAGAACAGAACACAAACAAGGTGACAGAAACAGAACATCTAGTCTGGTTGTCTGGCTCGCTCTAACCCTGTGTTCTGATAGCTGGGGTTACATGAGAGAGTTCTTGAACATGTTTTGAAAGAGGACACAGAAGACTTGGCTTGAATGGTTTCTAAAACAACAGAACAAGGAGGATAGCACCACTCACCTCCTGGTGTCCTCATCCAGTCCTCGGCTCTTCTGCGTGCGGACCCAGTGTTCCAGCTGCTGCATGGAGTTGGTTCTGGACAGGCCCCGCTCCGGCTCCTGGACTGGCACAGGGGACTTTCCTGGAGCCATCGCCAAGCTGCTGTCCCCCTCTGCGGGGCTGCAGTCCCCAGGGTGCTCCCCTGTTGCAGGCCCTGGGCCGTTGGGCAGTGGCGGGTTGTGGAGGTGGAGGTTGGCCTTGCTCTGGCGGGACGCAGACACGGCGGCTGCGATGGCGGCTGCCTGAGCCGGCTGCAGCTTGATGCTGCTGATCTTAGTCAGAGCCCTGTCTGCATTGGGATCTCTTTGGAAGCCACATCTGTCCCCCCCACGCACCGTAGCATACTTCCCCGCATCCCTCAGAGTAGCGTATTTGTCCCCTTCCCTCAGAGTACTGTATTTCTTCACTTCCTTCAGGGTGCCGTATTTGTCCACAACTTGTATGGTGCCGTATTTGTTCTCCATCTCCTTCATCATGCCGTATCGCCCTGTCTCCTTTAAGGACAGCTGTCTCCTAACTTCCTTCTGGGGAACATATTTCTGCCCATCTTTCTGGAGTGTGTGTCTGTCTGCTAGTTTTTGCAGAGCGTATTTCTCTCCGTCCTTGGTGAGCAGGTACTTCTCTGCGTCCTTACAGGGAGCGTACCTCTCCTCCTGGGCATTCACAGCGCACCTCCCGTCCACGGTATGAACAGCATACTGCTCCAGGTCTTTGTGGATTGCACACACCTCTCCATCTTTCTGCAACAAGAATTTGTCCCCTTCTTTTCGCAGCATGTACTTCTCTCCATCCTTCTGGAGGAAGTACCTCTCTCCATCCTTCTGGAGCATGTAGCTCACACCATCTTTCCTCAGAGAGAGTCTCTCCCCTTCTCTCTGCAAGGTGTAGTACTCCCGCTCCCTCTGGCCGTTGTGTTTCTCCAGGTCTTTTTGCCGTTTGTCATCGACTCGAGATAGAGAGTGATGTCTCACAGGCTCGCGGTTCCGCACGTTGTTCTGGAGTAAGTTGTTCAACTCCTGAGGGGTTCGCTGATCAACTTTCAACTTGTCCAGCCTGACAGCAAAGAGAGAGATGAATGTGAGAAAGAGTGACATAAAGCGTAACATTTTCTAAGAGCTGTCAGACTTCAGCGTCAGTCCCTCTCTGTCTCACTTCCTGTCCTTCATCTCTGATCTCTCAACCCAGGGACAGTGCCGGTCGGCACAGTCCGTTTCCACTGGGTGTTGGGTTAGTGACGGTAAATAAATATTGCTTGGGAATAACTTCTTGATCACATCCTAGACTTTAAGCTTGGTAGCTTTTCTCTCAGTGAGATATTTACCGTAAGCAGAATAAACTTTATATATCAGACTTTTTGTAACTCTAAAAATCTTTCAGTATATCTAAATCACGATATGTAGATGTAGGTGACAATTATCATAAAACATATGAATCTGCCTTCCTCATTAAGAGTTTTTTCTAGAAAAAAGAAGACAAAAGTCAGACAGTTTAACACATTCAGATTTTCCTTTTGCTGCATGTCCTCCCCTCTCTCCCTTTGGTAAACCTTGGATAATGATAAACCTACCCATAGTCAATAATGGTGCACACTGGTGTCCCCGTGTTCCCAGATCTCAGCAGTTACTTGGTACAATTTTATGATTATTGACAGGATTTGTATTATGTTACAAAATATGCTCCAGTTTTTTTTGTTTGTTTTTTACATTAAATCATCCAAGTCGATCCTGTGGGGGGGACCCACCTTCTGACGGGGTCACTGTGGACCAGTGCAGCATCCGTCATGACTTTCATCCAGGACTCCATCTCTTTGGCTGCGTCAGTGCAGAAATAATACGTCCGCATGTTGGGGTGAGTGGCCTGGTGGGGGTATCAACAGTGAGAGTGAGAAAAACAGAGCAGACACAGGTAGAGAGAGAAGACAGAGATAACTCTGAGCAGTCTAAATAAGTCCTGTTGGAAAGTGTGTGTGTGTGTGGTCTGTTTCTCTATGTGTGTTTCAGCTAAAGTCTGAGAGTCTTAAGGGTCCTGTGTGTATCCTGGCAGGGGGGTAGTGCAGCCAGACGCGTGTTGTGCAGTGTGTGTTTGATGACGCCTGAAGAAACATTGTGGAAAATGTTCCGGCATTTACTTTTTATCCGAACAACAGCATGCATCCCATCCCTATGTTGAAACGACAATGTGCCTCACCTATCTTTATGATGGGTAGGTTTTCCCTCCTCCATCCAGTGTGGAAGTTTGGAATAAGCCTTTAAAGCTGGCCGGACAACAGACACTATTTTTGATGTTTTTCTTCTACTTTCAAACCCGTAACAGCTGCTTTCCTGCTACAATCTCTATACTAATCCAGGGGTATCATCCATCATCATCACCACCACCAATTAAACCCTGTCGCAGCATCTCTGGTGGTTTACCTTGAAGGCGTACTTCCTGCTGATGTGATCATCCACCGACAGCATGGACACATGGAAGCTTGGCAGCAGGATACTTCCCAGAATGTTATCCTCTTTGTCATCTGCAGAAAAAAGAAGAATTGTCTCTTCAACAAATCAGAGAACATCACCATTTAAAGACCTAAACCAACTGCAGAGATACACTCAATAAGGATTTACCAGAACCAGCTGTATAAATAAAGTGTTGGACCGGTTAAACGCCCCCGGATCAGATCCAGGACCGAACAGAGCGTGGAAATACCAGTGGAGCTGGATGAGGAGGTTTCTGATATATTTCTTATCCTTCAGCTCACCTAGAGATGACGCTAGAAGACCATTTGTAGAAACACTCCTGCTCTTTAGGAGAGCTCAAAGAGTGTGCCCCCCGCCACCCCACCTCTCTGACATCCTCCACCGTCACATCCCCAGCTCTGGACATGCAGACACCCTAAAGCCCACCAGAACTCTGGGCTCTGGACCTGTGGTGACCGGGCCTTCTCTGCTGCCCCCCCCCATCCTACCATCCGACCAAGACCCCGCTATTGAAAACGTGCTTATATATACGGTGTCTTTGTATTTTTCTGCATATTTGTTTGTTGTGTGAAAGATTTAACACTTCGAGCACAAACAAAAGAGCTATATAAATGAGTCACTAGCTATTAATATTGGGAATATTAAAAAATATATATATGGTCAAGTAAGATTGAGGTCACTACTAATGGTAGCTTGGCCTCATAAAAATGGCAGCTTTGTGACAATTCACCAGAACCAACCAGCGGTTTGATTTCACCTTCTAGTACCTGCTCAGATACATCTTTAGCTAATGTTAATACACAAAAAGGTTGATACACACACACACACACACACACACACACACACACACACACACACACACACACAGGTAATGCTGCCGGTGTGCTGCGTGCTCTGATGTGAGCTCACACTGAAGGCAGCATGATGCACACACACACACACACACACACACACACACACACACACACACACACACACACACACACACACACACACACACACACACACACACACACACACACACACACACACACACACACACACACACACACACACACACACACACACACACACACTGCTGCTGGGAGAGCCTGCAGGGCCGGCAGCCACAGAGGCTGTTTGCTCTAGCTGAGAGCCTGTCCCTGCTGCTGAATTATTGAGAGCATACAGAACACACACAGAACACCACGAGGACAGAGGGAGGAGTGGGCTGCTTGCAGAGGTGTAGGGGTACTCTGTGTGAGGTTTCCTCTGCAGAACGCTCTCTCACGTTTACCCTTTCCACTTCAGGTTTTCTTAGATTTGAAGAACCTTCAAAGTACTTGGATGTAGGAAAAGGTTTAGTGAGTTATTTTTATAAACTACAGTTTATAACAGCCAGATTATCTAACTAAGTTTTTCTTTTGGCCTTCGAAGGACAGACTCTTGCCCTTTACAAGTCCTCTCAATGTAATGTCCGTCTCACTTTATCTTGTCTTGTTGCAGTTTTGATGTATTGTATTGATGTTTTTTCTTATGTACAGAACAGAAACCAGCTGTAAATCAATTTAATGATTGCACTTCTTATGTACATCTTTTCCTCTATAACAAACAGCATGGTATGGAACAACATATTCAAACTGATTGCAGACATGGCACAAAGAGTCTCCTCTAATAAGTGTTCTGCATTTATATGCAGTGTTTCTGCGTTAATGGACAGTGCTTTATAATGTACCTCTCATTTGCTCTTTCACACCAGCCACGGTTTCTGTTAGTGGAGCATTGTTTGGACACTTCCACATGTGGAGTCTTGCTCCTCCTGAGCCACAGCAGCCCAGATCATGTCAGACATTTTTTTAAAACGTGACATGTTAATTCACTATTTCTTCGTCTTTGATCTGACCTCCTGTCAGGCTTCAGGCTGTGAGTTTCCCCCTCGTTCATCTCACAGAGGATTAATCCATCTCTGCTTATCAGGTCGTTCTGACAAACAAAGTGATGGCCAGATAAAGAGCTTTATGCGATGCTATGACAGCGCAATTGCCTCCCCACGGTAATAATGGAATTATTTTAGTGCATGTTAACACATTTAATTCATGTAGATGAGAGTGTCGATGAGATCTTAATTAGGATGTTAATCATCCCTGCTCATACAAAAAGAACTGGGTAAAACATCTCAAAATGCTGCACAAATCGCCCGACCTGAGTGACAAGAGATGGTTAGAATAACCTGATAGAGCAAGCAGGAGAAAGATAGAAAGAAAAGAGGTTATAATAGAAAAGCCGAGTTCCTCATTGTCCTTCCCGATGACGCCTCTCCTCTCCGCTTTGCCTGGCTAAGCCAATAAACATCCAATTTTCCCTTGGGCTTGTCATGAAAGCAGCAGCTGATTGCGCTTTAGGAGCGGCTAATTTGTCAATTTATGGAAATAGGAAAATCTCTCTCAAGGGTGCAGGAGACTCAGCAGAGGAAGATAGGAGCTTCTGTGAATGTAAAGTTCGAAATAAATGCTTCTGCAGCTTGGGATTTATAAAAGTGAGCGAAAATCAGGTTGTCTAATTTTACCTGGCAAGGACACTTAACCTGCTGACCCCTGACTCCCTGCTGCTGATCTGATGATATATATATTTGAAATGTTCTCTTAGTTTATCATGTCAAAAAGAGTTTAAAATTAGAAGATCTTTGACAATGAGTTGTATGATCCTGTAAATATACGTGCTTTTTTAAATTACACTCAAACAAAACATGGACAACTTGTTTTGGATTTGACAATGAACCCATTTAAATTGAGAGCCCTCATCACACGTGTTTGTGTGTGTGTGTGTGTGTGTGTGTGTGTGTGTGTGTGTGTATGTGTGTGTGTGTGTGTCCTCACCACGGTAGTAGAAGAGACACATGTCACACAGAACGAACCACCTCTTCTTCCACAACTTCATGCCTGTGCTGTCCTGCAGGGGTCAGAGGTCACAGAGAATTCATCATTAAAGACAGCCAGCCAGCCTGTCTCTCTCTCACACACACATAGCCTACATACATCGTGTCCACCTCTGCTTTGATCTCCCCATGCTGTCTCTCCCTCGTGCTGCTTCCATTACCCAGCTCTCTCCCCCCCGCTGAGACAAATGGCTCTGTTTTATCTGTTTGTTTTTTTTGTTGGGGGGGGGGTTTCTGTAATGCAGTAACAACACCACCATTTCATAACCATTCTCTCACTGTCAGCAAATCCGGATGTGAGGAGCTTTGGGTAAACACTGATGACATTTCTTCTGTGGGGGGTGGGGACTGTGGCTGACAGATCTGTGGGGAGGAGAGAGCCAGGCTGCTGTGAAGTCAAGAGACGCCCCGCTACGGTGGGAACAGGAAGAACCGATGCTTATCGGGCACTAGGTCCGATCTGGCCCTGGAACTGCTTTGTTGGGAAAGGGGCAACTTGTGACTTCAAAAAAAAAATGTGTCTCATGACACCGTCTGCAGCTACCATCAAAGGGCCACGGACAGTGTTGGGTGTATCGCGTTACAAAAGTAATGGAGTTACAGTAATGTATTACCTTTTGCTGTAACGCAGTAATATAACGCATTGTTTCTGAAATGATGTGGTGTTTTGTTTTTAAGAATTCACAAACATTGCGAGACATTCTGACACCAGAGAAATAATTGTGCGGGTAGAATAGTAACATTTTGGAAGTAACTTGCCCATCACTGGCCACAGAGCAGTTGAATTGAACTCTGGGCTGTCTCTGGGCACAGTGCCACAGCCAGTGCCACAGCTTTTGAGATCACAGAACATATCCAGAACAGGAAAATGTTACTGACTTGTTGAAAGTTGAAAAACTGTATTTTCTGTTCATTAAGTAAAAGAGGATCTCAAAGTGCCATACCAGAGCGCACCACGGATTCATACATATTACATTAATGTCAAACTATCTCAGCGGTCCTGTTTTTTAGATTTTTCTTCTTCTGTTCAGAGTTGAAATCAACCAACGCAGACACAAAAGGAATACTATACGTTATATTATCTTTTCTTTACAGTACTGTTTTAAATGTGTGTGTTTCAGATCCTGTGAAACTGGGTTTAATACTTCTGTTAATTGAATGGAAAACAGCAGCTGTGTGGTCGGTACAGTGGCAAAAAACACACACTTCACAAGTCTCAGGTATTACAGCACTAATACTGGGAAATATATATATTTTTAAAACATCAAAAACACTGTTATGGAACTTTAGTAAAAAAAATAGTTGAGTATGAGAATACATATATTATAAAACTGCTTATGAAATTTTGGGTTCCAATTATAAAGACAATAATTCTCATCTTTAGCTCATTAGTAAATTAGCTCTCTGTCCGTTCAGTCCAACAAAGAGTGAAGCACATCCAATAATGTTTAGAGAAATGCTGCACCTGTTTGTAAAGCCAGCTGCTCTTCACCACAGGGGCATTGGGGTTCCTCTTGATGGAGTTTGACCTCTTTCCAAAGTTGTGGATTTTTTTGGAAGACCTAGAGGGCTTTAGAAACACAGGAATGAGTAATCAATATGGAAAATGTGTGCATATTCTGTATATCGAGCTATACAAAAGAAACTTTACATTACAATTACTGAAATTCACAGTTTTCTGAATACACAAGTCACTCCAAATAATCTAAATCTAAATTCCCACCGTGCATCTCTGACAGTAGGAACATTGCAGAGAACTCCAGAGACACAGGCATAGAGAAAAAAATCCAAAAAGGACGATTGTTGATGCAGACTCTCAGCTGCTCCACACAGCATATCTCACGTCCCGCATACACCATGGTTCACTGACTAAGAAATGCAGCACTGCAGCACAAACGCTCTTTAACTCAGCCAACGGAAGAAAAAAAGAGAAGGATTTCTTTGATTAAGACTGAATTGGAAACAAACATCATGACCTTACCGTTAGAACCATCTAGAATTCATTAGTTTGTGAATGTGTGGTAGTGATTTACTGGAGGCAGTTTGTTCTCATGACTGTAGCACTAGAGACAGAATCTAGCACTGTGTAAAGCTTAGGTAAGGCTACTAAACTTGGTGGTCTAAAATAGAGGTCAGGCTTCCTGTTCTGCCCTCCATAAGCTTTTGGTAGCTTTGGGTTTTATATGTGGGGAAATACTGCCACCTAGTGAACAGTATTATTTACAAAGTCACGCAGGTTTAGTTTCTTTTTCATTGACGAGTTGACCTCAGTTAGAAGAGCACACGGATTCAGCCACTGCCGAAATTCCTCCTCGAAGAGCTACCTTTTCACGCGTGAGCTTTGGACATTATTAGTCTGTAAGTGTCTATCATTTGTTAGTACATTCAATGCCATGTAAATAATTAGGAATATACGATGAATATTAGTTTCTACATGCTCTATGATAATGTCACTTAGCTATGCTAGCTCTCGTGGTATCATGCTACCTGCTATGTACTGTGATATTATCTTCGTGAAATTTATGTATCCTTTGTTTCTGTTTGTTTTCAGTTTTACAAAAACGAATGTCCTGTATAAATACTTGCTTGGTGAACAAAGTAAACGGAAGAAAAACCAACACTTCTTGCCTCGCTTGAGTTCATCAACTTTATTTATTAGGCGACACATTGTTAGCTAGCTGTCTAGTTCTGCAAGCTAGAGAACGCAGCACGAGGACAGCATACATCCTAAACTGTATGCTGCACATTATCCCGCTTATTACACGGCCAGCTACTAAAGAACCTAACGACTCGACTCCCAATATTAATTGAAATTATTTGATTGACTCAAAAATTATCGTATTTCTTCCGTTAAGAAAAAAAAAAAAAAACTCTGTTCCACGGCGCACCAACAGCTGGAACTGCGACAACAAACACTTTACGGAGGTTTTCTGTATCTGTTCAAGTCTGTTCACAGTTTTTGATCCACTTACAAGTCCTTAAACCCTACATAGCCAAGACCGTGTTCCTGTTAGTTTCCTTTCTGTCTGTGTTCTTCTGGCGATTTATCTGACGTCCAGCGCTTCGTATTTGACAACAGACGTCACAGTCCTTGATAGCGGTCTGTACTACTGGTTTAACAAGGTGTCACATGTTCTGGATTGACCAATCAGAATCGAGGATATAACTAAGCCATGCAATAAGAGGCTATGAAGACCTTTGAGGCACATTTGTTATTCCTGCTACATAACAGCAAACTGAAAGGGAGGGGTCATTGGTTAAGTGAAAAATCCACATCCTGTCTTTTAGTTAACTTTTTAATAACTATTCGAGCAACTGGAAAATCTCACAGAGAAACGTTTTCTTTTGGCCAGTGTGAGCGTTTATACGCATCACTTATTCATGGAAGCATAGCATCTGTTTTGATCTTCCCATGCATATATTAATCTCCTGTTGATCTGTTAGCTTGACTCAACATTTATGAGGGACAGGCTGTAATCTGAGCGCAGTGACCTGTGTAGGTGTGATTTGTGCCAAAGAGCTGGATAACTAGTCAAAGTCGTCAGATCGCTTGCCAGTTCACACTACACAACTCGCTCGGGAGTCTTGAAGTCATTGTGGTGTGCACACTACGCGATTGAACGGCGACAGGGGGGTCACACACTACACTATCTGACACTGGAAATGACGCGGATTTTGAACGTTATTACGTTTTACCTAGAAACTGTCAATAAGTTACTTTGCTTACGCTTGTTAGCACATCACCTAATGTTAACTTCAGTGAATTGTGTAGCCTAGCTACAACTTTACAGTTCAAAATCAGGTTTCAAACTGCTGTGTCAACTTGTTGTGTTGGACAACGCTTCTTCTTCTTTTTACAAAGTTGTGCAGCTCGTCCCCGGGGCTTTTCCTCACCCGGTGTCTTGCGCTCTCATTGGCTGTAGCTCGTCGGCGCACCCATTACCAGGCACAACCCTTTTCACGCTACAGGATTTGGTCTTTCCAGATATTTAGCAACATGCGTTACTATTCCTTTAAGATGTCTCCGACACTGTTTGTGCGATCAAAAAACTGAAACATTGACTTTAATAAAATGTATTATGTTAACAAATTTCATATAACTGTATCATAGTTTATCTAAAAATAGGATGAGAAATGATACTGTCCTGTTATCTGAACATGGACTTGAAGGAATACATTTTTTACTTTATTATTTTCTTTTCACCCCGTAAACTGGGTGTATGTACTGTATGTATGTATATATAGAATTTTGTTTTTCTGTGCGCATTTAATTACTGATTTATCTTTTCTTTTCTTCCTGCAACTGGATGACTAACGGGAGGGCTACTTTCTGTATAAGCTATGATTTCTGCCCTCCCGCTTCTACTCATTTTGTTTGTTTGTCAGATTCATAAATTGTCTGTACTCATATTGTAATAGCAGAATAAATACAAAAAAACCCCATTAATTAATTAATTAATTGAAAGCAATAATATTAAGTTGAACACATTTTTTTTTTTTTTTACTTATGACATTGCTTTCAACTAACCTAATACAGTTATGTACAATCTGTTGACATAATACATTTAATTCAAGTCAACATTTGACTTTTTCAGTGTGTAGCGCACACAAAGGAGAATGTGACGGTATGGTGTCCATGCTTCTCGGGAATGTTTGCACAATATGATATCTAATTAAATAAGGTGTAATCTCCCAGCATTGATGCATTTCAGCGTGAGCTCCTGTAGGTTCTGGGCACCACACCTTGTCACCTGTTCTGTCTGTATTTCACATCTTGGATTTGCTATAGTTTTCAGATCATTTTGAACTACTCAGTTTAAGTTGGTGTTCTGGAATTCCACACTTAATCACGTTCTGGTAAGAAAAGAACAAAGCTACAAGCTTCAAATCAAAGTTGTGTTAATTTAATAAAAGGTATAGCATTTAACAGAATCAATTCCAGCTGGAGGCCAGATAACCTGCACAACCAATGTTGTACAAGGATCTAACCACAATCAAACATTAAACCAGATTCTTAAAGGGAAAGAAGAAGGGGAACAGCCAATCAAATTCTACATTACAGGATACTAAAACAAAGGGAGAGGGTAAGGGGGCTGCTACATCAAAGAACAGAGAGACAGACTGACTGTATTCAACAAAGTAATTTACACTACAGTGGTGTAAATGATGGCCAGAGAGGCAAAGATGGTAATTACAAGCTAAACTTCAAAGTTAACAGAGGTTAAAGAGAGAGAGCCATTTGTCTTTCTCAGGAAGTCAATATTTTTGATAGCTTGATGTGAATTTCATTAGTGAGATGTGGATTGAAACTGTGGGAAAGTCTAACTGCAGAAGAAACTTACAGTGCCATATAAAATTAAATGGAACTATCATACATTTCTACGATAGTTGGATAATGCTGCTGGGAAAATGGATGCACACACACACACGCACACGCAGACACACACACACACACACACACACACACACACACACACACACACACACACACACACACACACACACACACACACACACTGATGATGGGTACTATGAACTGGTCTGCCTTTCCGAAGATTCATAAGACCCATCACATGGCGTAACATTATAGCTGTGCTTCAGGAGAATGCCATACAGTATGGTAATGCACAGTGAAACGCAGACTAGTAAAACAAAGTGGTGTAGGAGAGGGGAACTTTATGCTGAGTATTAAAGTTGTCTTCTCATGTTGCAGGGAGCTAGCCATGCTGATGTTTATGAGGAAATGTTTCCCATGGTCTTTAGTGACAGCTGTCTGAAGAGATAACCTGTCTGCTGATGCCTGACTAATGTGATATTATAATAGCCATGATGAACAGAGTGATGCTGTAAGAACTGATGGGAGACCAACCCGTGTGGACGAGGTGGATGTGAGGGCGGTGCTGGTGGCGGTGGTGGCCGGACTGCCAGGGAAGGTGCTGTAGTCGGACCCCCCCGTGTAGTTGGAGGCCTCGCTCATGGTGCTCATGGGACGCTCCTTCTTGTCGCTGCTGCTGCCCTGATCTGAGGAGGCCTGAGGTGCTGCCCTGCCACAGGGCGAAAGACAGAGGGGGTGGGGGTCAGTCACAGATTGGAATACAAAAAAAAGAACAGCACCAAGTCCAGTTAGAGCTCAGAGGATGGGCCACAGCTTCAGTGTTTGTTGCTGTCATTTTCAACAGTGCAAATTACAGCAATACATTTAAAGCAAGACTGGGAACAGCAAAGTGATATAACACACACACACACACACACACACACACACACACACACACACACACACACACACACACACACACACACACACACACACACACACACACACACAGAGATACACACTGATAATACCAGGTTTTACCAACAGATATTCAGCCAAGTAACACATTCACAAGTTCACAACAGATATACAAAGAAGTTTTTGGTTGAATATATCTAGAAAAGTTAAGTTTTGGGTTCAAATCTTCAAGAAGTTCATGTGTATATTAAAGCATGTAGGTCATATGTCAGAATTCGCTGCACAGCTACCTAACACTCCCCCGTGTCATCTGCAGACCCTCTCCTAATGACACACTATCTCTGTCAGGACCCTCACGGGGTGGCAGGACGAGGATGAGAGGAAGGTAGAGACGAGAGCCAGAAACAGACAGAGACTGAATCACAGATATTAACCTCAGGGAGTCTCTTCTAAAACATGCCCATATGTCCTGACAATTTGATCTGACAAATATAGCCAGCTCAAAGTTTTTAGCCTCCACTCGGATAGAATGAAAATGGCTAAAGTCGTTCAGAGTCCCTCAGTCTGATTAAACCAACCAAGCAGTGTCAGCAGGATGAACCACATATAAACAAAGCACAGTAACTCAATTCATTATCCATCTTCTAATGATTGTTAAAGGACACAACATTTCTTTTTTCTGTGTGTTTTTATGATTTCAAATGCGACATCCTCAAACATTTCAATTTAAGTGAGTAACACAATAAGAAATACACCTGGCATACAGAGACTGCTCCAATATTAAAGATTCATTACAGGGTGTCCTCCAGCTCAGGATGGACTTTCATCGATTTAACAGAGGAGCATACAGTAACTGGTATGTCCTGTTACGACCAACACAGTATTGACACAATACAATAAAATCTCATGGTTTTAATTATAACATTTGCCTCATCACTTCCTAGAAGGAAACATATTCTAGCCGAGCAGCAGGTGGAGACCATTCAGACTGTAAAGCCTGCAGGTGCAGGGTCGGACTGATGAAGGCTGCACGAACATCCCTGCAGCAGGGGAAGAGTACGGATCACTTACAGGGCAAAGTAACCGCCATTACCAAGAGTGTGTCCGGGACAAGAGTGTGTCTTCGATACATGGTAAAGTAAAGCATTCCATGTGGCAATTGAGGTGATTCAGGTTGACTGCACACACTCTCCTGCAGGCTTTACCTAAGTTTATGCTCCAGTGGAGATACAACTGAATCGAAGTTGAGATAAGACCTGCTTTATCTTGTTGATCTCATCAGAACAGAGTTTTTGTAGTTTGATGCTTATGCTACTAAGTACACCTGTAACACACACACACACACACACACTGCTGATGGGTACTCTGAACTGGTCTGCCTTTCCAAAGATTCATAAGACACCCTCTCAGTTACCTGACTGTACAACAGTATAGTAGTTTGATTAGATCTGCAGAGCCAGATGGAGCGTGATTGGCCGGCCAACCATCTGCATTATGAACTGCATTAGCAGATCCTCTCCTCTCTGACAGCTCTGATCCTCGGCTGCACTTAAGCCGACTCAACAGCGTTTAGTCACATGAAGCTGTTGGAATGATGCATAATAATAATAATAATAATAATAATAATAATAATAATAATAATAATAATATTCTTAGGGTTTAAAATATTCAATGGCATTTTTTGACAAATAGATGTTCTTTGCAGTGCTGGATATCAGAGCACTAAATGCCATTTATTTAAATAGTAGACTCTGTAGAGCACTCACACACTTCACTAAGGCCAAAGCTCTAAAGACAAGTTCACTCGTTACATTTAATACTTAGCTCTTAGAGGGGGTTACATTAAAACAACCTATATTTGGTAAGGAAACTGCTGGGCTGGAAACATGCACATACACCAATCTCCAATGTGTGTGTGTATGTGTGTGTGCAAGCAAAGGCATTAAGCCTTTAGAAAACAGTGAGCCATTGTCGCCAGAGGCGGATATTCTGAATGTCTCCCTCTCTGTGTCTCCTTCAGTGTCCAGCGAATCGTCAGCTGATGGACTGTGACTGACAGAGGAGGCTTTCACTTGCCTCCAGACACAAGAGTCCTCCATCCAGAGCAGAACAAACACCAACAGTCACATTCTGATCCCACAGCCTCTCTCTCCCTCTGTCTTTCATTTCAGACTGGCCCCAGCTACAAACTATAATAGTTTATTATATTATTATATAATAGAGACAGACAAATAATAAAGCCTCATCCAGGGCTCATAGCTGCATGGTCAGATCAGGATATGGATGGTGTGGAAACTCCAGCTTTGCATTGAAAAAAACATGTAGCACCAAAAGTTTGATCAAATTGTTTGTAGTGTTCCTTAGTCTGATTTAACCTCCTAAATGTCTGCTCTATGCCGCTTTTAGCTTTTGGCTTCAACAGTATTGTCTTCCCTCTAATAAACATTGTTCTTCCAATCCAGGGGTCAGGACCCCCCCGCCCCTAATAAACAGCCACATTATGCTCCAATGCTCCACACTTAGGTCACATGATGACACTATAGCTAACATCACTCACAATTAAAAACTGTGAGCTGCAGTTAAATTATAATCCCAATGTCAAGATGTACTGTCCCCCAGAGATGCCACTTTCAGAAGACAAACTAAAATAAACTGTAAGAGCAGTGAACAACACTCAAAAGCTGCTCCTTAGCATCTGTGCTTAACAAAGCCCTTAGCAGGGGAACATGTGACAACAGAGATTAGCTACACTGAGCAAACTTAAAGTACCTAACAAACACCCCTGCAGAACCCCGACTCACTTTACCTGCCCTCATCTCTCAGGTAAAGGCTGCACTGTTAGGAAGATAATCAGCCTTTGATATTTAGGCGGACCCTAATGTTTACATGTCTGCAGTGAGTGTTGACCTCAATGACATCAGCCCAGCAATTGAACAATGTAAAGGTAAAGGGATTGGACTTTATATTGAATCAAAGCAGAGTTTCTCTAAAAGAGTGCAGCACAGCGAGTAAAAGCTCTGAAGACATACAATATTCTGAACTTATCAGGATAACAGGGAACATAGCAGAAGAAGCACATTTAAACACAAGCGGAAAAGAAAACAGGGATAACTCTTAGATATGATAACTTAAAACAGGACACAAAAAAGCTCTATCTTTAACATAAGTATCTATCAAATAGAAGCTGAGAGCTCTTAGTCTGATAAAAGATAACTGACAGCAGTACTAAGGGAAATATCTATGATATGTTTCTCAGTAATGACATCCTCTTTTTTTTAGTGTTTCTCAATTCAACCAACTCTGTTCACATGTAAAGTTTCAGCTGAAGGAGAGTCGCTGAGAGAGAGACCTGAGCAGAGGCGTTCTCACACTGCAGGAGGAAGAGGTATCTCATTTGGTTTGGTTCCAACACAAAACTTTAGTTGCTATGACATCACACACAGGGTTATTATTGAGGTTGGCATTCACATCGATCATACAGAAGATCATTTGAGCATTAGCATTGCAGAGCGGCTCATCAAGCAATCACACTGAGTCTGAAATACAGTTAGTGTTAGCAGAGAGAGAGGCAGGCACTGGGGAGGACGTCTCAGAGGAGGGGAACCTGGGACTGAAGATGAATGGAGCTGGAAACAAAGCTGAGGAGGCATCCTCTGTTAGTCCTTTCATTGTTTGTAAAGGTTTCACCAAATGATGCTTTACTGGAGCTATCAGCAGCCTGGTGGTTTGCTTGTAACATGAGAAGATCAATATCAGCTCTCTGTGTCCGCTACAGAAGTACAAGTGTATCTAGAAGCATGGGGAAAACTGCTTGCCTCGCTCTTTTAGTGCAATGTACAATAATGGTCAAATCTAGTGGAAAAACCCAGCAGAAAGAGAACAAACGGAATGTTCCGTAGGTTCTGAGTTGGTACAGGGTCCCATAATGATAAGCAGCTAATATTAGTACTTTAAACTGAATATAATTTTAATTAATCCAACCTAATTTAATTTAATCCAGTATGATGAGCAATTAGTATTAGTATTTAGTATTTTACTGAATGTGCAATATGACTTGTCACCATCACAGCTACTTATTCTCTATGTGGGGCACTGTTTCACTTTACACTTAGTATTTTGTATGTTTGACTCATTGTGTATTGCATATTTTACACACATGTATCTGTATTCTCTGTTTTGTCATTCTGGATCAACCTGGCAAAAAGAATTTCCTTCGGGACGAATAAAGTTCTATCTAATCTAATCTACTGTATTACTATATGATTACGTAAATAAAGACGAGATATAGTAAGTGGACATTTCCCTAGTTTGGAAGTTAAAAGTTTAGTTTTTTGGGGATGGGATAGTTACCCGGCTGATCCTTAGCTGCACCCATTATTCTCTCTAGGTGACTCAAGCAAGTTTGTTAGGAGTTTGGCTTCTTCTTCATCACATGGCTTCCCCCGAGACCTGGATACTACTGGCTGCTTTCAGCACAGGTCACAAGAGGCAGCTAAAGACATTGGGACCACTTTTGGGACCACACAGACAAGGTCAGGGAGCTGAAGGCTATAGAGAAATGCTAGGAAGCTTTTCTATAGGAACCTAAACAAAGCAGAAACAGTCAGGTGATTAAATGATGACAGGGAATCTGTCACAACTTCGAAGATACATGAAGAACAGCTACTCTTATAAAGAACCACCGATTGCGAGACCAATGCGTTTGGTTTGTAGCTTTTATCAGTGGTCTACAGTATGGGGAATATTACATGGAGTGGGGGTGATGGGTATAATAGTGTTTAAAGTTATGATTTGTCGCCTTATCAACTACATCAGCAGCAGGAGATTTGAGGGTGAAAGAAACACCTAAATATCCTTCATATTCTTTTTAAAGCTCCATAGTGTTTTATTTCAGCACATGTGGACACTGATCTCCTCATGTGACGGGTCAGCAGCGCCTCAGTGTGCATGCTACCTCTCAGGTTTAGTCGCTGACACTAGCAAACTTGTATTAAAGCAGGAAGCCAATAGGGAAGCAGAAGCTAAGCAGCTCCTCTAGTGGGGGGGGGGGGTTACCTGCTGAGAGCCTCTATGGCCCTGACAGGGTGGACAAGCTTCCCATGATTTGTGCTAGAAACAGAATAGGAGAGGGAGAGAGAATGGAAAACATATAAATTGCGAATATGAAATTAAAAACAATTCAGCCATGAAAAAAAAGGACAGAAATAAAAACATTAAAAAGGGAAGAAAAAGGCAAAACACAAGATAACATGTTAGTGAAGGTCATCATAACTTCAAAACTATGTACCAGAAGTCATTGCAATAAAACGTTTTATTTTTTGTTGCTACCATTTTATTCTGTAGCACGCTATAAGTTTTGTTTATTCAAATGAAAAGTGTGCTTATAAATCAAATTGATTATTATTATTATTATTATTATTATTATTATTATTAATAATCATTTTATGCCACTAATGTAATGATAATGTAATAGCATGGCAATACAACAAAAGGTTTTCAAATAGCAATGTACTTTATTTCTTAAGAACATTGAAACATTAGAATTGTAATCCAGAATCCTAAATAAATAAAACAGAAATAACATAAATACACACAACCTGAACATGTATAGATGGGGCTGCACATGGCTCTCTAAAGGTAGGGCCTTTGGTAACATATCTCAAAAATAAAATCCTGTAATCTCTAAGGTAGATATGTGACAACAACAGGAGCTCAGACAGGTTGATCCTGTCCATACTGTTAATAAGTGAATCCCATCATTATGCTCATCGGTGTGTGTGCAGGTGGAGCAGTGACAGTGAAAACAGGATGGGTGTCTGGTCAAACACTACACTTTTTACCCATATTACCAACATAGCAGTTCCTCCCTCCCGGTATCTGATTATTCATTTAAAGCCATTCTTTCTTCCATCAGCGTTCCCAAGAACGGCTTTGATCATTCCGAGCCTCCCATTAGCCAATATCTCGTTCCTCTTTTTGTCTTCATTTTATCCTTCTCTCAGAAGTTCTGTCTGTTTTAATTTTCTTTTTTTATTGCCAGTGCCTATCTTTCTGTTATTTGTACAACCCGACTCTGGAGACATGTGAGCGGAACGTGTTAATAATTAAGAGAGGAGACTGAGGAAGCAGGAAGAGACTAATTGTCAAATTTGTGGGACATATCTTTGAGATAAACTTGTGAAGATGTTGGGAGCAGGAGGATATTAATAAAACATAAGGGAGAGGAGCTGAACAAGATATTAGTGAGTTAAAATATATCACAGAGCAGGGAGAAAGGAAACCCAAGAGTCATTAATAAAAGCTGGAGGTCCACAGCGCACATTCTAATGAGAGGAGGACCCACTGTCTGGATGTGGGTTTTAGAAACCTCAGAATTTAAACTCCTTCTGAGTGACGTTTGAGGAGCTGTAGAGCTGTCAGCAGCCAGAGAACGGCCTCTGGCAGAGCAGGATAGAAATACAATGGTTATTAGGAGATATGAATGAGAGAGATGGGCATACCTGCAAACTCAGAAGGGCTGAAAAAGGTGACAAACTAAACCGTTGTAGGGGGGTCTGTGGGCATCCCCCCCAGCCAAATTTGCTATTTTAACATGTAAATTAAGCATTCTGGTGTACTCCCATAAGAAAATAAAGGGAAAAGACAACATTTTCTTATGGTAACAATGGCACATTTATTGACCCATAAACTGGTCAGTTAAAAACATTTTGAATGGGAAAATGCCTCTTTCCGGCCACACTATCGTTCTCCACCACCTCTGCCCTATTACTAGCAGCACTGGTAGATGGCTGGCAGCCAAACTCAACCCTCCTTTCTCTGATTACAAGCTGATTTTCCTGTCGTTGGGCTTTGTCCCTAGTTCCAGCTGCACTAATGTTAGAACACAACCTCCCATCTACCTCCCCAAACTTCAAATCATCCTTTCTGAACATTTCCACCCCAGTCTGGTTCCTGGTCTGCAAAGTGTATTTAACAGTCTGCACAGCACTGAGGGTGGAGATCTTCATTGACGTTGATCGTTGATCAATGATGGTCCCCATGACACTGAAGGAAGACTCAACCAGGGCACCATGGAACATTGAGAGGGCAGCCTTGACTGCCTGACACAGTGCAGGGTACTTCCCTTCCCTGTATTGAAGACGACGGCCCACCACTTGACAACATCCTCTCCATGCTGAAAACTGGGAAGCGCCTGGTCAACATTGAAACGCAGAATTTCTTGGTCTGTGTCAGCATCTGGTGGCAGCAGGTGATCCATCATATGTATGAGCTTCCTCAAATATATTCTCTTCATAGCTCTGACCAAAACGACCTGTACTCTCGCTTTGTACACGTTGCCTAGCAACGCCGCGCATGCGCATTATATTCTGCTCCGCTCCGAGTTATAGTAGTAGGCTATTCATGGGAAACGCATGAACAGCACGTTAAGATCTCGGCCAAGTCGTAATTAAAAGCAGTTGTTCATTATTTAAGTTAAGCGGCGGTAACGCCAGTGTTAAACAAGGTGTTAAACACGCAAATGCCGGTTGGTGTGCGTACGGTACTGAGTGTTTATCGGTCCACGGCCGTAATGAACGTGTGGCATTGGTCCATATATGTAATGCGCACGTTCTGTTGTTCCCATTGGCATAGAGCTATTGAACATTAACTTTAACAAAGGATACGGATAACATATGGCCCACGGCAGTTTTGTCATTGTATGTATAGCCTATATTTGTATTACGCTATCATCATTCAACATGTAGAATGAACGTGTAATCTATAGAGTCAATTTACATGGATAATTCACAACCATGAACCTAATCTGGATCTTAAACCTGCCAATTGCCAACAATTGTTACTAGGCCTACATATAAAACATGTTTTCGTTTTTAGATCGTGTGTTTCAAAGGCATCTGCGTCTTAATAACACAGCGCAATATGAATACTGTCATTTCCAACAGTGAAGCGTTATATGTGCGTAAACAAACTCTACACACGGTCGCCAGCGTTTGTAGATTTTGTTCGTAACTCCAAACTTTTCGTAGCTACTAAAAAGTTGATGAATGCGAAACCGAAATAATTGATCCGAACGGATCACGGATCAAAGATGATCCGTTGCACCACTACTAGCTACTCACTAAACCACACACGGATGTGTATTTGTTCATTACGTGTTCGTTTTCATCCCTCTCAGATCTGACCACAATGACAGCCGCCAGTAATAACAGTAACAGGACGGATGCTGTGGAGATCAGCCTTCACAAACGCATTCTTTTCGCATTGAACGAGGTGACGTAGAACTGGTCTAGCTAGGCTAACTTTAACACAATTCACTGAGGTTAGCTAGCAACCTAACAAGCTGATAAGCTGAAGCATGTTAATACACTTTATTTGGCTAAAATAATTTTACTTCAGCAACGTTAAAATGATACAGCATACAATGTTTTTGCCAGATTAGCTGCTACTAGACCTACCTCAAAACTTGTATCTGTAACGTATCCCAAAAATTGTCCAGAAGAACCACTCGCTGACGACTGAGCACTTTATCTTGCTTATGATTGGTCGGTCAGTCGTCGGTCAGCCGCCCCCCCCCCCCCCCAAAAAAAAAAAAAAAAACTCTTCGGATCTACACGATTCACGTCAATGACATATTTTGAGTTGAAAACGGCGAATTTCGCCGAAAGGTGACTAGTTTGCAGGTATGGATGGGGAAGGGATAATAAATATGAACTGTTTTTTCAGACTCTGATTTGATTCCATCCCTATTTAAATTAGTAACATCTGTGTGAATTTGCTTTTCATCTGCATTCATTTCAGAAATCTTTTTCTTCACTTGGATTTGATCAATAAAATGTTTGTACCTCCACTGAAATCCACAGGTAAAGCAGTATTTCACTTTACCACATTGTGGTAAAAAGTTATCTTTTAAAGCTGATTCAACTGAAATGCAGTCCTCCAAAAGCCACTTACCACATCACCTTAAAGTAGCCTGCTGAAAAAGAGTTCAATGCATGTTTCAATAAACCTGAAAGAAATGATCCTTCCTACCTAAAACACCTCTCTCTTCTCCAGAGAGCAGGGGGAGGAATATATTCTACGAGGTGTGAGTCAGCCCCCTCTGAGACTGAGGACAGAGAAGCTGCCGTTACTGGAGCAGCGCTGGAATCCTTCCCCCGTCTCCCCATCATTCACATGTGAATGTTTGAGAGTGAGACGCCTGCATCGTGGAATACAGCTGATGTGTGCCACGCATTCCAAATACAGTCGTGAGGACACAATGATAATGTCCAAACTGTCTCCTCCCTGCAGCTGCTGGCCGACCTGGTCCTCCCCAGTGGAGCATTTATGGACAGGGGGGTCATATCTGCAGGTCATGTGATAAGCAGGGGCCACTTCAGTGCTGCAGAGAAGGGGCCAATGCAGAGGGCTTCATCCAATAAACGCAGGGTTGTAGGTTAAAAAGGTCTCCATGTCCTCCAGCAAGCTCTGCCCTGCATGCACACTGCTCTGCAAAGCTGCTAACTCGTGGTTATCGTGGTGAAACATAAAATAGTAGTCACAATGATTACCTTCCAGAGATGTAAGAAGTGTCTGGATTACTGTTGAACAATGTTCTGGCATCTGATCAATCTTTACAGACATCTGTTCCTACATCTGAACTCCATCTCATATGTGTGAAGGAAGTTCTTTTTAGAGCATTACCTGGAAACAAAAGATGCTGAAACTCTGGACCTGATGTCGTCCAGGTTTAATTCTAAGGCTCGTCAAAGGGAACAAAACAAGAACATTCCATTACAGACGGCCAGTTTAAGATGAAGGCTGATGTCATAGCATCTGCCGCCTGTGCCCAGCAGTGAACCACCCACCCTCATGTTATCAACAACACAGACTGACCCACATCTGCTGCTTCGCCATGCATGGTCTGTGTGGTTGCCATCTTGGAACATGGTAATCAGTCCAATAATAATTACGCATCATGGTGATAAGTGTCCAACCATCACAACAGCGCTGAGCTAGCTGCTACATTAGCACTTCCTCTTGGCAGTGTGGAGGTTCAGAAAATCTCTGGATTAAAATGACACTCAAGAAGACTTCAAACCAGGCTGGAAGAACGTAAAAACAGTAAACAGTAAATATTTTCAATGACCTGTGGATGGATTCATTGAATCTGCTGCTGCTCAACAGTGAACGCAGGGGATCGACCAGCATGGAACCGACCAGCATGGAACCGACCAGCATGGAATCCCCTCCTTGTTTTCAGATCGTCAGCTAAACCTGTGCCTTTACCCCGCCCCTGCTCAACACGTTTAAAAATACAAATCACACACACACACACACACACACACACACACACACACACACACACACACACACACACACACACACACACACACACACACACGCAGGAGCTGTTTGGCAGAGGAGATAATTGGAATGGGAGTTGAATGGGATGAGTGTGAAAGATATCGAGTGTGAGAGAGAGAGAGAGAGAGAGAGAGAGAGAGAGAGAGAGAGAGAGAGAGAGAGAGAGAGAGAGAGAGAAAGAGAAGTGCTGCCACAGAATGTGCAGCTCCAATGAACTTGCGAGCAGTAAATGTGTGTGTGATTGAAACACCTCTGTGGGGGGGGGTTTAAGAAAATGTTGTCCCCTGCATGATCATATTACAGGTTTTTTTTGTTGAGCATCCAGCAGAAGCATTAGCTGATCAACAATACAAACAGCGTTGATCTAAGACAGATCGGATGTATACTTTCTGTGAAATATATTATATCTTACTTTTATTAAAATAAGGAGGACAGAGAAAACATCAGTTATGGGATGTTCGACATTGCTGTTATTCCAACAAAATCCTAATCAGAGCATACAGTATTTTAGAAAGACAGACAGACAGACAGACAGACAGACAGACAGACAGTCGTTAGCCCTACCATAAAACCAACTAATATTCAATGAGTCAGGCCCACTTGAGGGAAATTAAACAACACGAAGGGAGACCAAGTTGATATAGAATTCAAATAAATAATTAATTAATTAAAATACAAGTCAGTAGATGTTTGCCTGCTGCGAACACGACTCGTCTTCCTTGGGGTGAAGTCGTCCCGCCGTACTCTTACCATCCATTCGGCTCTCACCGACACATCCACTGGAAAGCTATGGAAGATTATGGTACTATTGTACCTCGACGAATTATTACAAAGTGGTACACAACAATAGAGTGCAGTCTTTTTCACGCGTTGATACGCCAACTGCCTCTCTTTCTCTGCGGGCACGGACTCTGGCCATGATGCTAATGCTACCACTAACATTAGCCAACAACACGGGGATGGACCGCGGCGCCCCATCAGGAAAATGTACCCTTCAAGGCTAATAGGTAATCAGCAGAGATCTTTCAATGCTGCCTGGTTTGGCACATACAGCTGGCTTGAATATTCGGTTGAGATGGACGCAACTTCGCCTGCCGACATTTTTTGGGTAGTGGTGGTGCTCTTCCTTGCTGCGGTCTTTTGTTGCCTAATTAGCATGGCTAATCTGTTGGAGATGTGTTTTGACTCTTGGCTGTTGTGTGGTAGACTATATGTGGCTTTAGGACAACGTAATTATTAACTATACCATCTCTGTCTGTCTGTCTGTCTGTCTGTCTATTTGAGCCCCACCGCTGTATGGGTTAGCCCCACCGTAGTTGAACCAGAAAAAAGTACTCTGGCGCCGCCACTGGTAGCAGGTTAGCCAATTGCTGATTCAAGATATGAACGTCTGTCATAAAATGAAGCGAATCAGCTCAATCAAAACTTCTTCCGGAGGGGCTGTTTCAGAATAGCCCCAGGCCATGAATGTATAAAAAGGCTCCTGAGGACCAGTCACTGCAGGCGCCATTTTAGCTATCACAACAATGGGCATGAGCACTACCCCAAGACTCAACCCGGTCCCTAACTTGTGAAATCTGTCATTCAAGAGCCGTTTGAGAGAAGAGGTTTGGCGGACAAACTTCAGGTGAAAGAGCTGGGCCCAGATCAACCTGATATTGTCATCAAGCAGCAGCAGGCTAGTGACAAAGGGAAGCCGTCGGGATGCAGTCATGCTAATGCCTTATTTTGCTTTCCTTGCTTGATTTCTAAAACAGGGGGACAGATGTAGCATGAACAACAACTGGAGTGAGGGATATGAAGCACCTGTCTGACAAAGTGAGGAAGCATGAGAACACCAGGGCACACATGGACAATTCTATGAAGCTAGCCATGCTAGGCACAGTGAACATTGCTATGCAGCTGGACGACGGCCACAGGATTGCAGTGAGGAAACACAATGAAGAGGTGGATAAAAACCGGCATATTTTGGGCAAAATAATCGATTGTGTCAAGTTTTGAGGTGCTTTTGACGAGACAAAATCTTCAGTCAACCCTGGTATTTTCAGAGGAATGGTGGATTTAGTTTCCTCCCTGGACACTGTGCTGGAGGAGCACTTGAAGACCGCCACCGTGTTTAAAGGCACGTCAAAGACAGTACAAAACGAGCTGTTGGACAGCATGTCGTCAGTGCTGAGGGATTACATTCTGCAGGAGGTAAACAGCGCTGATTTGATCGCCATTCAAGCCGACAGACGTATCCACCTACTGCCAGCTGGTGCTTGTGCTACGCTACATCGACGCTAAAGTGTAGTACAAGTGCGGTTTTTCGAGTTCACTACTATCCAGAACTCGACTGCTGACACAATCGCTACAGCGCTTCTGGAGAGGCTAAGCACCATACTCCCAAATGGACAAAAGGCCAAATTTATCGCCCAAGCTTACGACGTATCAAACAACATGTCAAGGCTCACACAAGCTGATGACTAGCAGTTCATTTGAACAGCATGGTAACCCCTCTGCTCTATACACCAGTAACACACACACTCTGTATATTCACTATTTACAGCGGGCCCTTCAGTCCTGCTGCATGCTCTGTAGCAGTGTGTGTTAACAGTGTGCTACAATACCCAGATTACTGTAGCCCTGAGACGCTGCCAGCACTGTGAGAAGGGACATATAGAGCTCTGGTCTGGTTCTGAGAGGCAGAGGTGAGACTTTAGCAGCCAACTCTACAATCACAGAACCAGAGGGGGGGAGTACTCAGATCTTGCACTTGAGTAAAAGTAGAAGTACTCTGATCTTGCACTTGAGTAAAAGTAGAAGTACTCAGATGTTGTACTTGAGTTAAGTAGCAGTACTCAGGTCTTGTACTTGAGTAAAAGTAGAATTACTCAGATTTTGTACTTGAGTAAAGTAGAAGTACTCAGATCTTGTTCTTGAGTAAAAGTAGAAGTACTCAGATCTTGTACTGAAATAAAAGTAGAAGTACTCAGATCTTGTACTTGAGTAAAAGTAGAAGTACTCAGATCTTGTTCTTGAGTAAAAGTAGAAGTACTCAGATCTTGTTCTTGAGTAAAAGTAGAAGTACTCAGGTCTTGTACTGAAATAAAAGTAGAAGTACTCAGATCTTGTACTGAAATAAAAGTAGAAGTACTCAGATCTTGTACTGAAATAAAAGTAGAAGTACTCAGATCTTGTACTTGAGTAAAAGTAGAAGTACTCAGATCTTGTTCTTGAGTAAAAGTAGAAGTACTCAGATACTGTACTTGAGTAAAAGTAGAAGTACCAGAGTGTAGGAATACTCTGTCACAGTAAAAGTCCTGCATTCTAAATGTTCCTCCAGTGAAAGTAGAAAGTACTCTCATCTAAATGTACTTAAAGTAGCGACAGTAAAAGTAGTCATTGTTTGATTGGTCCATTTCAGAATAATATCTCTGATATGTTTTATAATTATTGATCATTAAAGTGTTCTCAGAGCTGGTAAAGGTGCAGCTAGTTTGAATGGCTTTGTATACTGCAGGGTAGCTGCTGAATTTACTCCAGGTGAACTAAAGTCTGAATTAAGGGCTGATTATATTTACCATCATTAATCCAGATCTGTAAAGTAACTAAAGGGATTAAATAAATGTAGTGGGGTAAGAGTTCACCAGTTACGTCTGAACTGTAGTGGAGTACAAGTACAAAGTAGCATACACTGGAAATACTCAAGTAAAGTACAAGTACCTCAACATTTTTCCTAAGTACAGTACTTGAGTAAATGTACTTAGTTACTTCCCAGCTCTGCAGAGAACAGGTAAAACACTAAACTGATCCAGATGCTGCTCATATTCACTTAGCAGTGTAACACCGGACACCCACAATAACTCACGCTCCTCTGAAAGTGTTTCAGTGACCTCCCAATCAGTCCAGAGATCATAGTGATACCGTGCTGCAGGGTGTGTGTGAGAGAGAGAGACTTACTGTTCATTCACCACAAATATGCAGTTGTCTTGGGAGGGGACGCCAGACACCGGGTGCTTACAGGTCACCTTCCTCTCATTGTGGCTGCGGGGAGAGAAACAGCATGTTAGACAGAGCATCACCAGAACTACACCCAGCAGGGAGGCAAATCCAGAACAAAGCATACAGAAGAACCACATCAGCATCACAACACACACCTGCAGCGGGGGGTGGTGCTAAACTCAGCATAACGTCCTGATTGGGTCTGAGCTCCTCCTCCTCTTGTTCTTTCATTCATTCACATTCCAGTTCTTCAGCCGGACATTACAGTGCAATTTTAATGAACACATTATTCATGATTGACTTAGTCTGTGGATTGATTTGAATGAAAGACACTGTTGGTGCGATCCTCCGTTTAGCTTCCTCTGATCTTCCGTCTGTGCATGTCCCATCCTCTCGGATCATCACGTCTCTTATCAATCTTTCTCTACTTCTCGCTCTGGTCCTCACTTCTTTCATTTCTGATTTAAAAACTCAATATCTATATGTTGCTTTCTTACTTCCTTCATTTTATATTCCTGCTTCCTCTCCCTCTGCCCCCCCCCCACCACGCTGTGTCTCTCTCAGTCATATGCTGCATCACAAGAAGTCTGCTGACTCCACCACCCGCACCCCCGCTTCAAAAAAAGGACAATTTGTTATAACCCTGAAATCACAAGGATGATGAAGGTGGGACACCCTCACACACACACACACACACACACACACACACACACACACACACACACACACACACACACACACACACACACACACACACACACACACACACACACACACACACACACACACAGACAAGGGAATGTAGAAAGTGTAGAGTTTGAAACACTCTCACTTACAAGCATGGACTATTACCAATTATTATAAACACAGTTTAACATCAGTCAGCCACATCTCACACCTCAGTGTGGTGCTGAGAGCTTTAACAAAAGTGCATTCAACAAGTCTTTCTAGAAACCATATCCAGCTATTTCAGATTTCAGATATGGACCTGATGCCATTTTCATACTGAGGCTGGAATGGCTCTTTCTAAATGATAGGTATCGGGTTGGAAAAGATGAAATGCATTGTGTGTGTGTGTGTGTGTGTGTGTGTGTGTGTGTGTGTGTGTGTGTGTGTGTGTGTGTGTGTGTGTGTGTGTGTGTGTGTGTGTGTGTGTGTGGTTATATCATAAATCAGCCTCAGGCCAACAAGCACATGGACTACTGCATTATGACCTCAGCCAGATCCCTACACTGCTTTAAAGTCTTACACTTCAATCATATCCATCACAAATAAACTGGACAGACAAACAAATAGGAGAGCAGAGCGTGACAGCTGAGTGAGAATCCCCAAATAAACCCTGTGGGAGGGGGGGAGTGCAGAACACGTTGGGTTCAGATGGAGGCTGAGCGTTCACATGTTTTTAGCCCATATCTGGAGAGGCCAGATGTGCAGGAGCAGCAGGGAGTCAGGGGGGAGGGGGGGATTTTTCTACTACTTAAGTTCGCTGCATCTGGAGGAAAAGCCACGGCACAGAGATGCAGAGACCGGCTGTCAGAGTTTAACACACACACGTCTGCACAGTAACACACACAGAGACTTGTGACTCACAATGATACAGGAGAACACACCTGTCGTATTCTGTGAGGATGCGACTAGTCTATATTTTGAAATAAAAAAGATGCGTGGAGCAAAAGCATATCAGCCTCTGATAACAAGAAGAAGAATAAGCACATCATAAAAAATGACGTGTTGTAAAGAAAGCATCAGAGCAGCTTTCAGCTCAGACTCAAAGCAGAATTTCAATCAGAAGTATCCTCACACACTGCAAGACACATCACAGCATGTGAAGAGAGTGTGTGAAGAGGTGTGGTGTCAGCTCTGCCTTATTGAATGTTAACTGAAGTCTCTGCCATCCGCTCTACCCTGTACAGCTCCAGAACGCTCAGATGAGTCACCTGCAGTCCTACCATCATTATCACGAAACAAATGCTTCCTGTGATGACAGAGAGCTCGGTCTGCTGCAGCATTTGATTTAGGAAGAGACAGCTGTAGCTCAGCAGCCACAGGATGGACCTGAGTGTAGCTTTAATCATGATGTCAAACATCTCTGCTGATAAACGAGCTGCACTGATGTGGCGGGGGGAACACAAACGGTCCTCTGCATGGTTCTCCCTCAAGCTCCCGTTGGAAGAAAAAAACACCAAAGAAACTGCAAGCCGTAAATCATTTTCATAAAAAGGTTAGTTATACCATTGTCACATTTTAAATGTTTAAACGAGGACACATCAGAAATGCTCCAGGATACTCCAGGATACTCTGCAACTTCTATAGGTGCACCATCAAGAGTATCCTGACTGGCTGCATCACCGCCTGGTATGGCAGTTGCACCGCCCTCAACCGTAAGGCTCTACAGACGGTGGTGAAAACTGCTCAGCACATCACCAGGACGGAGCTGCCATCCATGGAGGACCTCTACACCCAGAGGTGTAGGAAGAAGGCCGGTAGGATAATAAAGGACCCCCATCACCCCAGCAACAATCTGTTCTGTCTGCTGCCGTCTGGCAGACGGTACCGCAGCATCCGGACCAAGACCACCAGACTCAGAGACAGTTTTATACGACAGGCTATAAGACTGCTGAACTCCTGAGCTCTGTGAATGTCTACTCACATCTGTTTATAGTACACACATACATATATATATATATATATATATATACAGTGGTATGCAAAAGTTTGGGCACCCCTCTGAGATTTCATGACAATTTGCTTTTCCTTTATGATAGAAGATCACAGCAACAACATTTGTTTTCCTACAAAGATGTAGACGTTTTAGTGTTTTCCAGACCAAAATTCTTAGGGTAGCATTACATAGTTTTATTATAATAAAATAAAATGCAAAAAATGGGATGTGCAAAAGTTTGGGCACCCTTATAAATAGCATTCATTTCAACACCTGTACGGATTTATAGCTGACAGGTTGCTGCACAAAATTGCTTTGATTAGCTCATTAGACCTTCAATTACAAAGACAGGTGGAACCAATCATGAAAAAGGCTATTTAACATAGGTAATAGCTGGCTGTGCCTGGCCTAGGTTCTTTCTTAGGGAGTGGCAAGATGGGGACCTCAAAACAACTCTCCACTGACCTGAAAGCTAAGATAATCCAACATTATAAATTAGGAGAAGGGTACAAAAAATTATCTGACAGGTTTAAACTGTCTGTCTCCACAGTCAGAAACGTAGTTGTGAAATGGAAGGCCACAGGAACAGTCCGTGTGAAGGAAAGATGTGGTAGGCCGACAAAAATAGGGGAAAGGCACAGGCGAAGGATGGTGAAAATGGTCACAGAGAAGCCACAGACCACCTCCAGAGAACTACAACAACATCTGGCTGCTGATGGTGTAGTTGTTCACCGTTCCACAATCCAGCGTACTTTGCACCAGGAAGAGCTCATTGGAAGGGTGATGTGCAAAAAGCCTTTCCTGAGTGTTAATCACAAGAAGAGTCGCATGAGGTATGCAAAAGCACATCTGGACAAGCCAGAAGCATTTTGGAACAAAATACTGTGGTCAGATGAGACCAAGATTGAGTTATTTGGTCATAACATGAACAGGTATGCATGGCGAAAAAAACACACTGCATTCAATGAAAAGAACTTGTTGCCCACTGTAAAATTTGGTGGAGGATCTATCATGTTATGGGGCTGTGTGGCTAGCACAGGTACTGGAAAACTTGTTAAAGTTGAGGGCCACATGAATTCCTTACAGTACCAGGAGATTCTTGACAAGAATGTTCTAGAGTCAGTCACAAAGTTGAAGCTACGCCGGGGTTGGATTTTTCAGCAGGACAATGATCCTAAGCACCGATCAAAATCCACCAAGGAATTCATGCAGAAGCACAGGTACAATGTTCTGGAATGGCCATCCCAGTCCCCAGACCTTAACATCATTGAAAATGTATGGATTTATTTGAAGAAGGCTGTCCATGCACGGAGGCCAAGAAACCTGACTGAACTGGAGACGTTTTGTGTGGAAGAATGGGCCAAAATACCACCTGCCAGGCTTAAGGGACTTGTCTGTGGCTACAGGAGGCGTCTACAGGCCGTTATTGCAGCAAAAGGAGGCAATACTAAATATTAATGGAATTATTTCTTAGGGGTGCCCAAATTTATGCACATGCCTATTTTTGTTTGAATGCACATAAACATGTTTCTGTTTGACCAATAAAAGTTATTTCACTACTGAGATGTTTCTGTTACCATAAGGTATAACATATGTTAAAATGAAGTTGCTGCTTCAAAAGCTCAGCAAGTGACAAACTGATGCAGTGGTTTTCCTAAGGGGTGCCCAAACTTTTGCATACCACTGTATATATATATATATATTATACACATCTGTTATACGTAATATATGCATCTGTCCATACCTCCTCATTCAACAGTGTAAAGTATTTAAATACTTTCAATGTATTCCACATATGTATATATTTCACATCCTTAAATCTTTATTGTTGTTATTGTAAATATTCTTCTCTCTTTTTGCACTATTTTATTTATCTTATTCGCACCATGTATGTTGAGTTGTTGGAGGAGCATGGGATATAAGATTTTCATTGTCAACATATACGTTGTATATGCTGTGCATATGACCAATAAAACCTGGAAACCTTGAAATCCATTCTTCTGTCTGTCTGTACTGAAGATGTTGAGTTCAATGGATGTATATTTTAAGCCGTCATTTCACCAACTAGAGGACACAGCAGTCCTGTGTGGAACCGTGTCTATCCTGCCAAGTCTGCAAACACAGCACTGTCATGGTGTGCAGCAGAGAGCTGTGAGATGTGTCATCAAGGCATTCTGATCTCTGTCCTCATGCAATGCTCCTGACACCCAAAGGTCTCCGTTCCTCTCAGCAGGAGGCCACGCTTTAAAGTTTCTCTGATATTAGATGGGTGATGTTAGCAGAGCAACTGAAGCTAATCTGACTACTTGTTGCTATCCTATCGTGGCACAAGCTGTTTTCTACACGCATATTTTACCAGCGTATTTTTCATTATGATTTTACCTGTGATCGTCGGACATGGCAACCTGTGTTGCCCATATAGCAATAGCTGCAATAATACAAAACAGCAGGAGAGCGTCTGCCTGCGCTTCATAATGATCAATAATGGATGGTGATTAAAGTAAGGTGAAATAAACAACATCACACTGAGCTTGGTTAGTGTTGCCTGACTTTATAAAGTGTGCGTTTGTGGTCGCGATCTAGTCCCTTTGCTCAGTGCTACTGCTTGTTACAACTTTTATTTGCTGTACTCGGCGTGTACTTTTATTTCTCACTTTTAATTTCCTTTCTATATCTCGCCCCCCTCCGACGTAAGCGTGACATATTTGGTTCTTCCTTTTAGACCGGTGCCAGATAGAACTGGTTTCGGGGCCAAGAGCCGGCCCCGCTGCGGTGGAAACATGAAGAACCTGTGCTTAATTGGGCACTAGCTCTGAACTGGCCCTGGAACCGGTTTGGTGGGAAAGGAGCGAGAGAGAACTGAGGGCCGATCCTTAGCAGCCTCCTGCTGTGGCTCCCAGCTCGTCCCATTGGAAGGATGTCAGATGGCGCCGAGGATGGCTGCCGTGTCTCGAGCTCCTCAACAACCCCACATCTTAGTGTTTTTATTGTTTTACTTTGTTGGTTGTTTTTAACTTTTTTTGCAACATGCAAACCGCCCAAGCGAGCCCTATCATCCAATATGATAGAGAACAACTTTTACACATCAGGTCGCTGGTGGACAGCAATAATCCACGACGACCTGCAAACAATGGAGAGTCTCCGTGTTTACCTGCTGGAGCTCTACCTGTGGAGCGCAGGAGGAAGAGACCACGAGGTTCCCGGGCCGGGGTCCTGGTCAGGCTGAGGAAACGTGAAAACAGGCCTCCTCTACCGAGTTTACTTCTGGCAAATGTCCAATCCCTGGATAATAAGCTGGACGAACTCCGTAGCAGGGTGGCATTTCAACGGGACATTAAGACCTGTAATGTTTTGGTTTTCACGGAGACTTGGCTCGACCCCACGATACCGGACGCCGCCATTGTTCCACACGGATTCTCCATTCATCGCCAGGACCGGACAATAAAGTCAGGGAAGAGCAAGGGAGGAGGTGTCTGCTTCATGATTAACAACAACTGGTGCTCAGATGTGGAGATCATTTCTTCGGACTGTTCTCCCAGCCTAGAGCACATCATGATCGGATGCCGGCCTTTTTATCTGCCGAGGGAGTTCACATCTGTTGTTCTAACAGCAGTCTATGTTCCGCCGCACGCTGACAACAACACAGCGCTGGAGGAGCTGTATGGGATTATCGACAGGACAGAGACTTCTCGGCCAGAGGCCGCATTTATTGTGGCCGGGGATTTTAACAGAGCCAACATGAAGAAAGTCCTGCCGAAATACTACCAGCACGTCAGCTGCCCCACGCGCGGTGGAAATACACTGGACCATGTTTACACTCCTTTCCGGCATGGATATAAAGCCCTCCCCCGCCCCCCCTTCGGCAAGTCAGACCACATATCTCTTCTTCTGCTCCCCGTTTACCGGCAGAGACTGAAGAGGGACCGACCTGTGACAAGGACAGTGCAGCGTTGGTCCGAGCAGTCTGACTCTGCTCTCCGCCACTGCTTTGGCATCACGGAGTGGTGTGTGTTTGAGGAGGACGATATAAACACACACACTGACGCGGTCATTTGCTACATCGGCAAATGCATCGATGACGTCGTGCCGCGGATTACTGTACGGACATTCCCAAATGAGAAGCCCTGGATAAACGGCGAGGTCCGAGCTAAACTTAAAGCACGGGCCATCGCGCACAGCGGCGGTGATTTGGATGAGTACAGGAATTCCAGGTATGCACTCCGGAGAGCTATTAGCAGTGCGAAAAGACAATACAGGGACAAGGTGGAGTCGAACTACAAGGGCTCCAACGCCAGAAATATGTGGTCTGGACTAAAAACAATAACAGACTACAAAAGGACAACGAGTGGTGCTGAGGAAGTGTCTGCATCTCTCCCAGATGAACTGAACACATTTTATGCACGCTTTGAGAAGCCCCCGGCTGTGGAGGCACAAAAGGCCCAGGATCCCTGCTCACTGGTTTTAACCAGTGCAGATGTGTGTAGATCTCTGAAAAGGATCAACGCACACAGGGCTCCGGGACCTGATGGCATCCCTGGCCGTGCTCTCAAGGTGTGTGCAGTTCAGCTGGCAGATGTGTTCACAGACATTTTCAATAGGTCACTGCTCCAGTCTGTAGTCCCCACATGCTTTAAAGAGTCCATCATTGTCCCTGTCCCCAAAAAGACAAAACCCATCTGCCTCAATGACTACCGCCCAGTTGCACTCACCTCCATCATCATGAAGTGCTTTGAGCGGTTAGTCAAAACTTTTATCACCTCCTCCCTCCCTGACTCACTGGACCCCCTGCAGTTTGCCTACAGAGCAAACAGGTCCACGGATGATGCCATCTCCCTCACCCTCCACACTGCCCTCTCCCACCTGGACCAGAGGAACACTTATGTGAGAATGCTGTTCATTGACTACAGTTCAGCATTCAACACCATTGTGCCCTCCAAGCTCATCATTAAGCTCAGGGACCTTGGGCTCAACAGCGCCCTCTGTGACTGGATCATGAGCTTCCTGACGGGCAGATCCCAGGCAGTGCGGATGGGGAACATCACATCCTCCACCTTGACCCTCAACACCGGAGCCCCTCAGGGTTGTGTGCTCAGCCCTCTCCTCTACTCCCTGTTCACGCACGACTGCGTGGCCACACACAGCTCCAACACCATCATCAAGTTTGCTGACGACACGACCGTCATCGGCCTGATCACAGACGGCGACGAGACGGCGTACAGAGAGGAGGTCAGAGCCCTGACATCTTGGTGCCAGGACAACAACCTCCATCTCAACGTCAGCAAAACAAAGGAGCTGATTGTGGACTACAGGAAGAGGCAGAGAGAGGCACACACACCCATCACCATCGACGGGAATCCTGTGGAGAGAGTCAGCAGCTTCAGGTTCCTTGGGGTAAACATCAGTGAGGACCTGACATGGACACATCACACCAGGGTCATATCCAAGACGGCTCGACAGCGGCTCTTCTTCCTCCGCAGGCTGCGGAAGTTCAACATGGACTCCAGGATACTCTGCAACTTCTACAGGTGCACCATCGAGAGTATCCTGACTGGCTGCATCACCGCCTGGTATGGCAGTTGCACCGCCCTCAACCGTAAGACTCTACAGAGGGTGGTGAAAACTGCTCAGCACATCACCAGGACGGAGCTGCCATCCATGGAGGACCTCTACACCCAGCGGTGTAGGAAGAAGGCCGGTAGGATATTAAAGGACCCCCATCACCCCAGCAACAATCTGTTCTGTCTGCTGCCGTCTGGCAGACGGTACCGCAGCATCCGGACCAAGACCACCAGACTCAGAGACAGTTTTATACCACAGGCTATAAGACTACTGAACTCCTGAGCTGTGTGAATGTCTACTCACATCTGTTTATAGTACACACATACATATATATATATATTATACACATCTGCCTTACATATCTGTTTATAGTACACATATCTATATATTGTACATATCTGCCATATACATCTGCTATACATAATATATGCATCTGTCCATACCTCCTCATTCAACAGTGTAAAGTGTTTAAATACTTTCAATGTATTCCACATATGTATATATTTCACATCCTCAAATCTTTATTGTTGTTACTGTAAATATTCTTCTCTCTTTTTGCACTATTTTATTTATGTTATTTGCACCATGTATGTTGAGTTGTTGGAGGAGCACGCGACATAAGATTTTCATTGCCAACATATACGCTGTATCTGCTGTGCATATGACAAATAAAACCTTGAAACCTTGAAAGGAAGTAAAACATCTGTATTGTGTATGAAGTGAGCAGGACATTTTACAGAGGTAAGCTTCCGTCTGGTGGTTTCCTGATGAGCTCACAAATATCTTTCACATCTGGAGTAACTAACGAGCCCACCGACATGTCAGCAGTGTGCTTACCTCAGTAAGTACAATGGCAATTGTTTATTGGTGTAGCCCTGATTGGTGTATGTTTGTGACTCCGCAGCAATGTATCCGTAGTCTGTCAGGGGGCGGAGTCCACCGTTTATTGAACAAGGACCAAAGCTGCGGAACGATGTAGAATTTGTCTCCCCTCCCCCTAACTGTATAGGTATTTGGAATCCTTTTTGAAAAATAGAATTTGCTAAAATGCCCCGGTAACCCATAATAATGAACCCAATGATAGTACACATGTCAAAGTCATTATATAGGGACACATGAAGATTTGGAAACTAGAGAAACGCGAGCAGAGCGAACTCTTGGTTCTAAGAGAATTAGGGTGGCTCTACTGTACAAAAAGGACACTTACCCAGCATGCAACGCACACATGACAATTTCAACATGATTAACATCTGCATAAAATGTGTCTGCATACTGTATACACTGAATACACATGATGCAACAACCTGAATCATGTTGTAAGACACAAACACACACACACACACACACACACACAAACACAAACACAAACACAAACACAAACACACACACAAACACAAACACAAACACAAACACACACACACACACACACACACACACACACACACACACATATACACACACTTGAAGCATAGTACAATCGCAGCTAATTCTGTCCTGAAATGTCAGCTAATGTTTAATGTCATTAGTCCTCAGTGTGGACAAACTTGGTTCTCTTTAAATGCCATGTGAAAAAGCCACCCTGTGGTCTGTGTGTGTGTGTGTGTGTGTGTGTGTGTGTGTGTGTGTGTGTGTGTGTGTGTGTGTGTGTGTGTGTGTGTGTGTGTGTGTGTCTGCAGACAGGCTGCCATTCACCATCTCTCCCTCTGGCCAGGACACTAACCTTTCAGAAAGGCCACCAGCATTGGCAGCCCCCACCCACCCGCCCCCCTTTCTTCTCTCCTTCTCCCTTTCTTTGGTGCGTCCGCCCTTCCTTCCTGGCTCTGGACTTCTCATAATATGTGATATCATACACAGCGGAGTTGTCAACCCAATGATGATGTGGCTGGACTGCAAATCAGTGAGATTTTATTCAGTATTTTTGTTTCAAAACACAGACATCCTAATTGCTCACCACCTATCAATTACATCATCCTCATCTTAATGTACACACACACACACACACACACACACACACACACACACACACACACACACACACACACACACACACACACACACACACACACACACACACACACACACACACACACACACACACACACACACACACACAGTGAGCCTGACACCCCCAGCTCTCAGAGCACAGAAAGGTCAGCGATATCCTCCTCCTCCTCAGCCAGAATAAAGCCACTCATTTGAATTTGTCACACTTCAAGAGGCTGATGACTGCGGGCAGCTTCAGACGGGCACATGTTCATGTTTGTGCTCCTCACATTTATGATGAACTAAAGATGCCATGTGCAGATTCACCTGCAACCACTCTAAAGAGATCCATCAGGGTTCTGTTCAAGGCTCCACTGCATTTATCCGGACATTTTGTAAAGATCCCAGGCAACATTAATGTTTGGAGCATAAACACGAGAAAACCAAAGCAATCACAAGGATACATAAAGGATTCCAAGAATCCCATCCAGTTTTCACGTTCATTATTGAAGTGGAAGCATTAGAATCACAGGGGGTCTCTCTGCAGGGGGGGCTCAGGTGGGATCGCACCATGCAAGAGATTATTTGAAATGAAATACAGTTACTTATAACAGTTACTCCAAAACATGAATGATTGAATAGTTGCAAAAATAAAAATATAAAAACACTTAAAATGATTAACACATTATTCAGGTTGATGCTTGCTCTAAAATTACACAAACAACATCATGATGACTCTATAAGTCTGTTCATGTTGTTTTGACTCAATGAGACATCAATTCAACATTATGATACCCAACTTCTGTTAAAATATGGGTTTATTCATTTATGGATTTTTAATATATGTTGTATTACTTTATAGTTATAGTTGACCCCGCTCCCCTCTGGCAGGAGACTGCGCAACACCTTTCTCCACCCAAACAGTTTCTTCCCCTCTGCTTCCGGCCTCATCAACAAGGCCCGGGACCCCCGCTGACCCTCAGCCACTCTATAGACCCTCTGCATCACATTCATGCTAAGTAAACAACATCTTGTTTTTCTTTATAATACTGTCGATGTGCACATTCCTCTGAATTCTGCACATTTTAAGTTTACATATTTTATTGCATTTTGTATTTAATTAATATGGGTACACCTATATTTGAATGTAAATATTGCTATATTTTGATGTTATTATAGTTATCTTAAAATATTTTTTTATCACGGTTCCTATTTTTGTTTTATTTTTATGTATATGTAGGCACCATAATACCAAGAAAAATTCCTCGTAGGTGTTGACCTACTTAGAGATAAAGGGGTTGCTTTCTCCCATGCACACCGATCCTCTGGTCAATTAACAAACTGACTAACATCACCCCCCCACACACACACAGGATTTTATCAATAACAAGAGTAAGACATTATGCTAACAAAAGTATTAGCTGTGATATAGGAGCACAGTGCCATCACCGAACATAAACAAGCTAACCGTGTATCCTTGGAAGGTCAAACATGTTCTTCAGCTGAACAAACAGAGCGTCTCCAGACCTCCAGTCTCTCCTCTCAACATGAATCCGACAGCTCTGCCAGTCTTCTTCCCAGGGGCTCATTCACGTGTAGCCGTTACATTAAGGACATTCACTTCTTCACGTCATAAACAGACCAGAGGAAACACGAGAGCATCGATGATTCCAAGTGAGGCACTCTTCAGATGTGAGCATCTCTACATGATGTACTGCCCCCCCACCCCTGCACATACATGGCTGCTGTGAAGCACAAACATGCAGCATCACAAGCAGTCAGTCTGCCTCGTTGAGTGGAATCCCAGAGAAAACTGAAGCAAACTCCAAGAGAGATCAGACCCAGAGTCTGCTGTCGGTCACGCTCCATCCAGAGTTTCCTGTTTGTGTCGTAAGTGTTGTCGCTTATTCCCAATAGGGGTTGCAAATCTAAACAGGTTATCAAAACTATTTTAAGTGATAACAAAGTCAAATAAAATGTACACCTTATATAAAGAAAAAAATACTTTTTTTAACCTACTAATAGATGAGGAAAACAAAGACAATTACATGTTAAAGCCCAATAGTTAGAAAATAAATTCTCTATATTTCAGATGAACAAACATTGTGATTTTGTTGTCTTGGAGATCTATGATTGAATTATTATCTTACTCGAATAGAAAATGGCAAGCTCACGTTATTTTCTTTAACCAACAGAAAGAAGACAAATAAGATGCTGCATACTTTATCTTCCTATATGCTTCTAGAGAAGTCCATGCAGAGTGAAGCTGACACCATCATTAGTCACAACTGAAGCTGTAACACAAGGCAGCGCTCCAACATGACGAGTGTGTGCTCTGCACGGAGCGCAGCAGTCCGTTCAGAGCAGGGCTGACAGCTCTGTATCCTGCAGCTGAGACACAGGAGCAGCCTCATGGTGTTCTGCTAATTTTGTGAGAGAAAGCCATGGCAACAGCATGTGAGAATCCTGCGTCGCATTCTATACCGCCACCACACAACATCCCAGCATATGCCCCACTGTGCGGCACATTCACAGAGTCACGATCCAGGCTAATGCGCACATTTCACAGATAGCTCTAACACAGCAGCGGTGTGTTGTTCACTCACCAGAGGACGGGCAGCTGAAGGAGGTAGAGCAGGAGGACCACTCCTCTTCCTCTCCGGCTGAAGGCAGCTCTGCTTGTACAAGTGCTGCCTGCACAGCCCCCCCCCCCTCTCCTGCTCTGCCTGCACAGCCCCTGTGCTTGTGTTATCAGACAGATGTGTCATCATGGAGTATGTGAGAAAAACCCAGCGGCCTCCCAGCAGAGCCGGACTGTCAGAGAGAACAACGGATCCTGCAGCCTGCAGGGATCCTCTCTGGATTATTCCATAATTCATTGCATCATCACAAAACCTGCTTCCAAGCAGCCAACAGTGAGTGACACACTCAACACTACAGGAACTCTCAAACTCTTTATGTCTGATGTTCAAAGAAATGCTATACTGCCCTGAAAGAGGCTCTTCTGAGGGGCCACAGGAAGTCCCTGTGCAGAGGACGCTCTGGGGACCAACTTTTATGGAAATCTAGAGCTTTTAAAAGTATGAAGAACTCCACACAGATATCAGACCCCTGAGGTGATGCCGTGCAGAACCAGAATGGAAATGCGAATTGTTATTCCTGTAGCCTCTATTTTGGAATTGCAATCAACTGACATTAAAAGCTGAAGACACTAGGCTGCTTTCTGATATAATAAATAAGGCAATACATAAATGGTTACGTCAGTTGCAGTAAACATGGTCTGTTGTAATTATTTTGACCTGGGCTGATGATTTGTTTGTGCTCCTTCACACCTTCACCTGGCAAGTCTTACAGCTTACACTGGATTTGTGTTGGCTGTACACCTTGCTGGGATTCCATGCAAACCAATTACAAGCAGCCTAGAGTTGATTGATCCTGTCCTCCAAGTGTAACATTTACATACAAAGAGGATTATTGGAGATTATGACTGCAGCTCAGGTGTTAAGATGTTCCTGCTTACTGTGGAGAAGGAAACCAGCTGTGAAGCGTTCAGGGTTCTTTTCCAACATCTGGTCTCTTTCAGCAGGAGAGGGACTTTCTTGTCTCCCTCCCAATGTGTGTCCTGCAGAAGTGCTTCAGTTGTCTCTGCAGTGGGAAATCCTTTTCAGCTTTCAAATACTGTCTTCATTAAGGCCGTGATAACTACAGCTTTACCAACTTTACTTTATGCTGCTCCATTTTTCTGTCTCCTTTTATTTCCCAAAAAGCTGCCGGATGTGTGATTTTATTTTTTATTCAAAGGATGTATCATTTATTAAACATGCACGCTGTTTGCTCCGAGGAGAAACAATGGAAACAAGACAAATAGGTGGGCCACTGTCCCTGCACATACCGAGGGATCATAGAGCCTGCTGTGAACATGGAGGAGGAACATAGCACTGTTGGAAGGGAAGCTTTTCTAGGTGACACCGCTTCAGAGGAGCTCAGTGTTCTCAGTGTCAAACTCAGAGGAAACTTTCCCTGAGTTCAGATCACGTCTGAGAATCAGCTCAGTCTGCTGACGTGATTAAAGCAGCATTTATTAGAGACCAGCTCTAGACTCCGGTTCAGGATCAACTCTCTCAGAGTAACAAAAACAAAAAGAACAAAATGTCTGAAAGCCGACTTGATTACAAGGGTATTTTTAGTCGCTGCAGTAGCTGCAGACCAGCTCCTCTCAGTGATACATTTTCTGAGGACCCCCTTCAGAAACATCACAGAACAGCTGGACGCCTGGTGCTGAGGAGGGTTGAGCAGACCAGTTTCATTATGAGCACAATCATTTACCTGAAGAACAACTCTTTAAAGCGGTATGTACTTTATTAAACCGGCTTAAATTAAGCTACCTGGGAGATTTCACAATAAAAGGAACTAATGAAATATAAATATATAGAATGGGTGATGGTTTGTAGGCTCTACATATTAAATGCAGAACGTGTGAGGATTCCTCTCAGATGATAGGACGATTCTTACTGAAAGATCTCCTGAGGTAACATCTAGGCCAGGGGGGTACAAACTACGGCAGGGGGCCAACTGTGTTCCTTTGTCCATTTTTAATCGGCCCTCAGCAGACTCTAAAAGTACAATGGAATATGGCCAACACCTGAAACTTGTGCTTTTCTTATATTGTTCTTCTTAAATATATATACAGCCGCAGAAAAAATTAAGGGACCACTTCAGCATTATCAGTTTCTCTTGTTTTATTATTTATTGGTACGTCTTTTGAGTTAAATGATGTTACATTTTATTATATATACATATACATATATATATATATATATATATATATATATATATATATACAGTATTCATTTGTTCATAAGCCCACTTTTCAAATAAATTCAGTCATAAAATTTGATAACATTTTCTAATGTTTGGACACCCCTGATCTAGGCTTTATTACACAGCCCCCCCCCCCCCAGGGCTTTAGGAAGCAAGGCTTTTATTTTGATGCTCTGTATTCACCATGGGGAGCCAGCTGGTGATGCATTCACTGACCCAGTGCAGAGGGCCACCTCTTAAAGTTTCCCAACATTGTGAATGGATCCAAATCCGTGTGGCCCAATGTCACATCCAATTTAGAATAGATACAAATTCAGCTGCCCTTGTCTTTTCTTTTCTATCCATAATATTTTCGGTTGAAAGATCATGCTCAGGTTGGCGAAGTGAGAACCTGATAATATCTGTCATTTCTGCTTAACAAAGGGTTCATAAATCAACCAATTCTCAAGTCATTTAAACACTTTTTAGCTACAATATATAATATTGTGATATTATATAGAAGGAGAGAGAGTGTTTGCAACCTCAGGCAAATACAGCTCCATGCCAATCTGAAATGATATGCAGCCTGAGGCCGTAATGTAGGCTCAGAAGCACAGAGAGCCAGGAGGAAAACACAGGGTGAAATGGAGGGGGGCAAATACTTTGCTCACATGCTGATCGCAGAACATGTTCCCTTACTCATGGCTGTAAAAGCTAACACACTGCCCAAACAGACCGGCCCCCTGACTGCTGATCCAACTCATTACGCCTGTGTGGGGGGGGGGTAAGCCACTTTGCCCTGCTCTTCACACTCTGTTACTGTATTTCAGGGCTGTAACGTTAAACTAAGGTTACCAAGACAACAGGTGAAGTGTCCAACATGCTTACTGGTGTGTGCAGTATTCATTGAGGGCACACTAATGCCTTCGACTGGTCAGGTAAAGGAGGGGGGGGGGCGTGACTACTGAAGAAGTCGTGTAGTAGTCAAGACCAGTTTAACTGAGACCAAGTCATGACCAAGACTGGAGTGTACCAAGACCAAGACTTTAAGAGGCAGAGACCGAGTCATGACCATGGCAGGGCGAGACCAAATCAAGACTGGGAACAGACTAGTGTGAATCCATCACTACATAACACACTTACAAATTAAAATTAAAATTTGAGGTCTTGTGAGTGCTTAAAAGTCAGTGAAATCACGTCATTGGTTACATCTAAAAGAGGGCGTTTTACATCCAATCAAATCCCCAGCCAGAGCCGTGGTCTTGACATACAATCTTGAATACTGAGACAAGACCGAGTACAAATGCGGTCGTTCAGAGACAAGATGAAGACCTTCAAAAAGTGGCCTTAAGACCTGTCTCGAGTACTACAACACTACTGAGTAGATTTGAGTTCAGTTCAGCTGTTGAGCTGTGGGAGCAGTCAGATGAAGACATCAAGAAACAGGTCCGTTTTTTAAAGGGAACGAGTAAATACACTCTCCTCAAACTCTACCTAGAGCCCTCAGCAGCTGGACAAGGGGGTCTGATGAGACCGTGTGAGGCTGGGAGGGGGGTGCTATTTAAGCCTCATTTACACATACAGTCTGTCACAGCTCATGTGAGAATTGGAGCAGGGAGAGATATTCAGGGGAGTCTGTAATGCCAATTTACACCTCCATCCTTTGAAGCATCTGTGTGGTGAATGAAGGAGCCACTGCAGAGGGTCTGAGGAAACCAACAAGAGCCTCTGATGAAGTATTAAAATCCCCTGATTTCTTACTCTCCTAATTCCAAAACAATTTGAAAGAAATGTTAATAGACATATGGAAAAGTTAGTGCGTTACTCTGCCAACACGTAGTGAAGATATACGAGTGGCCATGCACCTGGCCCACCACACATCAATGATGGGTGTCACTTTTTTGGACTGTCCCTTAATAGATCTATTAAAGAATGTCCTTTGCATGAAGGGAAATACACAAAAAGGAAATTTTGAGTGCAGATGTAAATCGTGGAAATTTAGTCAAGTCAAAAAGCTTAAGAGCACCCCAATCACTTTTTGTAAGAATATGATTTTCAAAGTAAAACAAAATGGCTGGAACAGAGGGAAGTCAGCTGAGCATTTCGGCCCTTTACAGGCTCCTCACCCAGCTGCCAGAGACACGTGCACAGATCCTGGTCTGTTCCCGCTCACATTTATAACTGTCGACATTAAGGATCAGTCGGACCAACATTAGGATTTTCTGTTAGGCAAAAAAACAATTTCAACTCCATCTTAGCCATTTACATTCTCTATAGGATTACTCCCCTGGATTAATTCGCTCCAAAAAGAGATCATTAGCAACAAACAAGAGCAAAGGATATTTAAAAGCATTCAGCATTTGCCAGTTAATGAGTTGTGTGCTGTAGAGATAAGTGATTCTGCAGAAGCAGGGGAAGCAGCTCTGTGAGTGCAACAAGTCGCTTATTTAAGTACAGAGCGTGCGTTCTCTTAGTGAAATTCAGAATAAGAATTTGGGACTGGAATTACTTTTTTTTTGGATCGGCGGAATACTGTGTGTTTGCAGGCGGTATAGATTTGATCCTAACCTGTCTCAGTAATGTGTGCTACAGAAGCTGCTGGATTCTACACCTCACACACAGGTCCCTGTTAGTGTGTAAAACTGCATGGTTAGCACATGAATCACATTAAAACCCTACTAAAAAGTCTACTTTTTAAGAGATTAAAGAAGCTTCCCTCACTTGGAACCTGCAAAAATTTCATTTTTTGGAACCCCTTGTTGGGGGAACAGGTGGGCCCAGTGGCGCAAAAAGTGGGTATGCACTATATGCGATGCACAGGGGCGCCAAACCCGGGGGGGCGCCAAAGCGATGGTAAAAAAAAAAAGGTATAATAAAATAAAATAGGTATTTTCTTTATGTTTCTGCTGTTGTGCGTTTCTAAATAGTTTCTGCATTTCCTTAAGGTAATGTAACATTTTAGAGGTTAACATGCTAGAGAAGGGCGCCCTATCTCACAAGATTCCATCATAGAATTTTGACATAGAAGAGGGAGCAGGGGCGCCGTGAGCGCTGAGCGAGCAAGCAGTAGTAGTGAGTTGACGTCCATGGGAAAAGGTGGATAAAGCAAAAAAGCTGTCGGGGGCTGAAAATAGGAAAAGAAAGAGGGAAAAGGAGATGGCATGTCAAGGGATGCGACAACAGTTAAATCAGTGGATGGTGAAAGGCAACAGGTAGGATGATTTAAAGTGTGACGTGACAAAAGCTGCATTATTTTTAACAGAGAGGGTTCTAAAGGATCTTTGTGTGTAGGCTTACTTTTGCACTTTAAGGCATTATGCTGCATTGGTTATAATGATAATGATAATGTTTGTAGCTGTGTATTATTTAATTATGGTAGGCCTATAGTGGCTGATATACTTTAAAATAAACCCTTATTATTTATGATGATGTCCGGCAGACTTATTTATTCATTATTACTATTCTTTTTTTGTGGGGGGGGGCAACATTGTTGCTGCATACCCCCCTGACACTGGGTAGCTGCGCCCCTGGGTGGGCCGGGTCAGGCAACATTAGTCTGCTCCCTGATCCCATGCCAGCTGCAGAGCAGTGATCAAGAAGTGTGCTTCTCAAAATAATTCCGTCAGCATCACATGAGGCCCCGCTGTAGAAGAAGCCCTCTCTCGTCAGGGTTTTGTCTCAGCACTGAACATTATCTGGCTGAAGTTTGGGGCCTGTTGCTGAGACCACTGATCAAAACCTTCTTGTTCTTTTGGCAGGGATGCAAATCACCAACCAGACTCAGGAGGTGGAGGTGGCTGTTGCTTTGGCAGGGTATTCATTTAGAGCAGGGGTGTCCAAACTTTTTTCACTGAGGGGCACTTTCAAAAAAACATACGACTGGCTGGGCCCCTCAATAGAAGTGAGTTATATTGCCTCATATGTAAAGTTATAAGTTAGCAAAATCAATCAAATGTAGGTCAATTAGACTTGATACTTGAATATGCTTTAAGAAAATAACAGCGTACAACACAAAGGCTTTTCTTTACTTTGTTAGCAGCTCATTCCTTAAAACAGTAGGCTCAGATTGCTTATAATAAGGGGAAATATAAAGGGTCTATTTCAAGCTTGTTATACGAATAAGTTATTTGGCTTTTCTTTAAAATCAACTAACATTTGTTAGAAAATATGTTCAACTTCAATTGACTGAATTCATTAGACAATTGGGCTTATTCACACATGATACTGTGTAATATATGTTTTGATATATTTAACAACATGAGACAAGCACAAGCTCCAGGTGTGGACCATATTACATTACATTTGTAGAATTAGCTGTGGGCCAATTTAAAATGGACCACGGGCCGCATTTGGCCCCCGGGCCGTAGTTTGGACACCCCTGATTTAGAAATTCATCTAAAGAAAGAGACAACAATCATGCTAACGAAAAATCTGAAAGCTTTGATGCCATGAAACTAAGCCCTAAGATGTGTGTGATATAAATGAGACCTAAATTCCAGTAGACATGGGGAACACACATAACTCAGAATGAAATAACAATGTAAAGAACTTTAAACTTTTAGCCTGACTAAGCAACAACGCCGAGTCCAACAGTTTACATGTGGAAATGTGGACAAATGAAAAAAAGATCTATATATACATATATGCATATGTGTATAGTACATACATACAGTATATATATATATATACATAGAGCTCTCACATCATGAAGTGTGTGTTGGTAACTGCTCATTAGCAGCCCTGCACTCCACTGGAGCTACACACATCTTCAGAGCTGTGTGAGCAATCAACACAGACCTCTGACACCTCCTTTGTGTTGCTTGGCAACAGGTCAGAATCTGCCTGTGTGTACAAAAGGATTCATGAGTGCATTTAGAAGATTTCCTGGGATGATGTGAGCTGGTCTGAGAGCAGCAATCTGGCAGCTCCAGAGAGGAAGAGGGGAGGGAGAGGAAGAACATGTATGCAACGGTGTTCCTGCTCAGACTGAGGAGAAGGAATCTGCTCAGCAGTGTGTGTGATGAGGGCGGAACATTTTTCATTGTACACAAAGAGAATAGACACAAAAAAGGCATTCAACTATTCCATAATGGGGAAGTTAGTATGAGGTTAATCTTGCAAAAAGTCAAATGGATTCTGTGTCTGGCAAGAAATGCATTCAGAGCTGAAAAAGTCACTTGGGTCACAAAGACTTTCTGTCCATTGTGTGAAAATATATGCAATACATTAGCATATTCATTAAAAACACTTGGGACATGGCAGATAAACACGCACCTTCACAACATCCCTGCTCAGAGCCTGGCTGTGTGAGGAGGTTCTCATGTCACGACCAAATGCACAGAGTCTTAATTCATGCAGTGAGTCTCATGAGCAGAAATAGAAAACATGTTTGTTATTGCATGAATGTTAAACCTTGGCGACTTCTCCAGAGAAGAAGGACTGCATCATCATGTGTGTGTGTGTGTGTCGTCTGGGAAACAGATCTTAATGATATGGATATATTAATATGTTACTGATGCATTGTATTGTCAAGTCATTGTATAATAAGTGTTTCTGTTATACGTTACTGCCATACAGATACCTGCCTTCATGATACCTTACATACACTGATTCTAAACCTGAAACACAGATGCATGCTGGGTGTTATCCAACTGCCTGAGGGGGTTCATGGCATGAAATAAAACAAACATCCAGGATAACAACTGACCCCTTCCACCTCAAACAGAAATGAAAGAAACATATATAATAGCCGACTGTAAATGATGATATAAACGCCAGAATGTGTCCAAAGAAAGCAGCAAATGCCAATTAAAGAGCAGGAAAAGGACGTTAAATGCAAGTGCTACGAGGTGCATCCAGCAAGAGTACATATTTCAGAAACACATCAGAACAACGACAGAGCCCAAACCCTGTCCTCATCGAGACGTCTCCCGTGTCCATCAGTGTGAGACAGTCTCTGAGTGTCTCATTCCAGTCTGGACTGTGCTTGTGTTGAAACACTGTGGAGAATATGTTGGCCTCTATTCAGGGTAGCTTAACAACAAGACCCCCCTTATAAACACACACACACACACACACACACACACACACACACACACACACACACACACACACACACACACACACACACACACACACACACACACACACACACACACACACACACACAGCCCAGTTGTTATAAGTTAAACTCCAATCTGTGTTTTGTATGTCACAGTTGCCTCTAAGACAGTTTCTTTTCATTTGCCTTTATGCTTTAAAATGAGCTTCCTTCATCTCCTCCTCCTCCTCCTCCTCTCCACTGTGGATTCTTTGTGTTCATCATGCTCTCCTCTCCAGCAGCATCCTGGGAGCTGTGCATCGGAGCCGAGGCAGCAGTATTTTTAAACTCTCCTGGTACCCAGATAGGAAGGATCCGAGGCACAGATTCATCTGCACATGACACGTTTGAGTCCACCGAGGAAAAGCAAACATCTCCCTCCTCTACAAGCTGCAGATGAATACATTAATGTAATACTAAACTAAACTAAATGTTTCAAACGCTTGTCGTCTGTCGAGAGATGGCTTCAGTCTTACTGCTGTTCAAAGAACAGGGCCAGCTACTGCACACCACTCAGGACATGAGACACACACACTGTGTGTTCCTGCCGACACTCCCCTCAGAGACACACACACTGTGCATACTGTACCTCTGGGCTTTAATCACCAGGCTTTACCGCTCCAGAAGTAAACGGCCAACAGGAGTGAGCTAGTGAAGGGTTGCAGCCATTAGAGTCAAAAGTTCGCTGAAATGTAATTAGCTACATCTTTTGCTTTACAGATGAGTCATTTGCATAATAACAAGCAGAAAAACTGCTCTGACTATTTCCCTCAGTACATTTTGTGTTTCTTCATTATTGTTGATATCTTACATTCACTTAACTAGTGCTAACTATCAGTGTAGTATCTGTAAAAACTAGGGCTGTCAGTTAAACGCGTTATTAACGGCGTTAAAGCACCTTCCTTTTAACTGAACTATTTTTTTTAACGCATGTGCGTTCTGTGACCCTCGGCCCGCTCCGTAGTTTAAGAAAATATCAGGAAACCATGGTAACTTTGTGGATCACAGCACAAACATACTACAAGTGGAGAAAGAAAAGTCACTTTTGAATGGAAAGTTGAGCTATAAAGTCGTGCCGGGTGGTTTTCTCGAAAAGAAAGAGGTAATGTACGTGCTGCAAAGTGAATCAAGCTTCCTCCGGAGTACGCCGAGTTTTAAATATCACTCGCTGACCAAGCATAGCGCTGATTCAGAGACTCCACAGAGAACCACATAATAGCTAAATGGTGGCTACAGACTGTAGGTCAGTGAACACTGGAGGATGAGGCTCTGCTAGAGTCAAAACGACTTTCTTAGGAGCCTTGGAGAGCCGCCACTGCAAAAAAGATTCATAACTTCGTCGCAGATTGTTGCAATAACAATGATGTTTACTGTCTTGAATAAATATAATTACATTATTTATAATTAATAACAAACAATGTTTATTTATAAATAAACAATGCTTATTTATTATTAACATAATTTACGATTAATTATAAAGCAATCATATTTATCCACCTACAAAAACTTGAAAAATATCCTTTTTAAGGTACATTTAGAACTGATAAATAATGTGCGATTAATCGCGATTAACTATTTTAATCGACTGACAGCCCTAGTAAAAACACAGTACCTTATGTAAGTCTAATGTAACTTGCCAGACTATAGGACAACTCAGATAAATCCATCAATTAGCCTTGAATTCAATATAGTTGTACTAATTATTTTAAATGTAGAGATACATATTTGTGTTGAGTTAGTGGTACGGGCAGCATAAACCCCCCCCCAGCTGACAAGCACACCCGCTGGTATTCTGCTCACCAGTTCTTTTAGAGCCCAATATATGAAATATAGATGATACTACCGCAGACTCGTCCTTATCACATGATACAACCAGTCAGGAGCATTCAACTCACTGTTCTATGAACAACACACACACACACACACACACACACACACACACACACACACACACACACACACACACACACACACACACACACACACAGGGACATAATGACAAATGACACTCGGCTGGATATGGCAGAATACAGGGAGGCAGACTGTGTCCTCCAGCCTGTACAAATGTTCTTCAACTTTTCAACTTTGTCAAACTTTTATTAGACTGAGATGGATCTTTCCGGGAATAATTGGTATAGGTTAATTTTAGAAAAAAATCAAATGAAAATCGTCTGCAGAGGTTTGAACCCGGCTCACAGAATCCATCACAGAGTTATTGTCTTTTCATCAAACTGATTCCTGCATGTCCTCATGAGAAAGGACTTAGTCCTCCGGGGAGGGAAGCTCTCGCTAACTGCTTCCTGTGTGCTGCGTTCAGGAAGCATGACGAGAGATTTAAGAAAGGGAAACTATGGACATTACAAGATATGTAAGAGATGATTCCTGCAGCTGTTTCCTGCTCCGGCTGCTTCCTGTGTGTGGTGATGTGTATGTTACAGAATGTCCTTTATGTTACGTCACATTCCATCTTGTGTTGTATTGTGTGGTGTTATGTCATATTGTCTAGTGTTGCATTTACTTGTCTTATTCTGTTGCCATTGAGAATGCTAGATTCTGATTGGCTGAATTTCAAGGTGTTCACTAGAACAGAGGTAGATCTAAAAACCCCATCAACAGTCAGGAACTCTATATGTGGAACACACGGCTCTGGCTAACAACAGTTTTGAAACATTGTTCTGAAGATTTGAGAACAGTTCATCAGTGAAGTGTTTGTCACACACTCTCTCTTTAAACTACATACAATCCCCCCCAATGGTGGCCAATCCATGTGTGAAAATGATGTCTCATGCTCCCTGAACCACAATTTGAGCCCGATGGATCCTGGCATTGTCATCTTGGAACATGCCCGTGCCATCAGGGAAGAAAAAATCCATTGATGGAATAACCTGGTCCTTCAGTATATTCAGGTAGTCAGCTGACCTCATTCTTTGGGCATGTTGCTGAACCTAGACCAGAACAACTGCAGCAACCCCAGATCATAGCACTGCCCCCACAGGCTTGTGACCTTTTTTTTGGCAGGGCAGTGTATTATACAATAATAGTGTGGGCTCCCCGTTATCCAGGATTGTTGCCCTCACCAGAGGACAGGGCTTCATGACAGCATTGTCTGCTCATGGTTTGTTCTGGTTAGATAACACTGCAGCATGTTATATGCTGAGAGCATTATGGGAACATTTCTAACAAGCTAGTCTACTTGAGGGAAGATGAACATGTGAATATTGGATGATGTCATGTGGTATAACTGGTTCAGTGCATAATTCCCAATGAGGACACCCAGCCAGGTCTCTGCACTAGTTCCTCTGTCATACGAGAGACCCTGAACCTGAACGCTCCACCAGGTTACTGATCAGAGACTGCAGTGTGTTGCTGCCCACATACATACATACATACATACATACATACATACATACATACATACATACATACATACATACATACATACATACATACATACATACATACATACATACATACAATATCTTCTCCCATTGCCTTTAGATCCTGCATATGGCTGCTGGGGAAGCTGGAGTTAGACTCTGCCTCAGCTCTGACAAGTCCCTCTGTTTTTGAGAAACCACTTTGCCTCTATAACTCCAGATGGAGTGGACCGTTTTGCCCCAGCAATGAGACTTCCTGTTCCTGAGGATCATCATGCTGCCGGATCCTGATGTTGTCATGATGATGAGGTTGTTCATAAAGGCTCTAATGGGGGAACTAATCATAACCTAATCATATATTTCCTCCTATGCCTGTCTAACAGTAGCTTCAGTGACTGGAGGAACCGGAGCATTCGTTGGGACGGTTTTAATTGAATCTGTTGCTCCAGTGATTATTTAGAGCACCAGGACAGTGTGTGTGAGTGAGTTTAAATATAAACTACAGGTTGTGTGTTCATGTTTTGAGAGGAGCATGTAACCCAGGGCAACAGTGTGTATAATAACATATATCAATGTGTGCAGGGAAAACCCCCCAAATGACGGTAATTAATCTAAAAAACATCACACTGTTATTACGACAAATAATCAAAGAGAAATATCACTGGTTGGGCATTAAACACAGCACCCCTCCACAGCCTGTCATCTGGCTTGAATCATCTTAACCAGAACTAAATGTGTCTCTTAGGCTTCAGGGTGGGCTTTTTAATGATCAGACAGATGATATTGAGTGTAATGGGGACAGATCTAATAATGCACTGCATGCATCCTAAATCTCTGTGAGCATGCATGTGTGTGAGCATACACACAGCCTTCTGGCTCCTCCTGGCTGAGCAGGAGGAGAGGAAGTGTTTCAGTGTCAGCTGAAGGTGAAGCGGATGCTGCTAGAGCGAGTGGAGCTGTGAGGCCATGAGACCTACATCTGGAGAGAGGCAGAGAGACAAGGAACCAGAGAGAGCTCCACACAGCCTGGAAAGTCTCTCAGAGGGGAATCTGCCACTGCAGATCTGCTCCCAACACCCTCTGCTCCCAGCGTCCTCTGCTCCCTGCACCCTCTGCTCCCAGCGTCCTCTGCTCCCTGCACCCTCTGCTCCCAGCGTCCTCTGCTCCCTGCACCCTCTGCTCCCAGCGTTCTCTGCTCCCTGCACCCTCTGCTCCCAGCGTCCTCTGCTCCCTGCACCCTCTGCTCCCTGCACCCTCTGCTCCCAGCGTCCTCTGCTCCCTGCACCCACTGCTCCCTGCACCCCCTGCTCCCAGTACCCTTTGCTCCCAGCACCCTCTGCTCCCAGCATCCACTGCTCCCAGCACCCTCTGTTCCCTGCACCTTCTGCTCCCAGTACCCTCTGCTCCCAGCACCCTCTGCTCCCAGCATCCACTGCTCCCAGCACCCTCTGCTCCCAGCATCCACTGCTCCCAGCACCCTGTCGCTGATTTTCTCGGCAACGCTCTATGTTTATAATTGTATGAAGCAAGACTGAATTGGCTATCAACTCCTCCAAATTCTCCAGAGTGCCGTGGCTCATTGTTCATTAATGTGGTTCAGCAGCATTTACCGTCCGCTGCAGTGCTGCTCGTCCACCGGCTTTCAGTCTGCCGTTAGCTCACGGCAGCGCCCGTATTCACTGTGTGACTGTCAACAAGCAGCTAATGCATACCCCCCTCCCCATCAGTGTAGCTGTGTTCAGTTGGTGTCAGTGTGTATGTGACGGTGTTTCTTCAGAGTAGGACTGAAGTCTGATAATTGTTCTTTAGTTTTCTTTCATCCTGTCCTCCCGTACAGTCAACCTTGTACCCGGTGAGTAATCAAGTTGTATCGACACCGCCAACGCTTTGACTGCCATCTCTGCCAAATGTTCAAAAGCAGTTGATGGGAACATGCTGAACCATTATTCAATAATAACCCAGAGTTTAACTAGTCTCTGGTTCTGCCAAGACAGAGTTAAAACGGTACGGTACGGTCTTAGTTCCAAAATAAACAATAGTCATGCAGGAATCCTGCTAAAAAACAGGAATAACATGAAGCTTTACAAACCTAACAGGCAGAGTGTTGCAGTCACACACAGCTGCATGTTGCATAGCTATACACAACCCAGACATTAAGTGTGAGTCAGCCATGCAGCTTCAGAGAGCACACACATAGAGCAGAGCCTCAGGTGTGTGTGTGTCCGACTGCGTCCACACACTGCCGTCGTGCAGCTGTTACTCTGGATGAATATCAAGCAGCAACTAAACAAACACATTAAGTCAGGATGCGTCCAGAACTTACCATGACCACAGGGCATGCTGGGAAAACTGGCAGAGATGTTTACACCTGCTGCAGCTGCATTTCACCACACACTGGATGACTGCCTGTAGCCCCCCCCCTTATAAACACACACACACACACACACACACACACACACTTACATTGCCAAACTTGGTCAGTTTGTAGCTGGTTTCAGGAGAACTGAGAAACGGTCCCACCCAGCAACTGATGACATTTTGGGGGAAAAATGCCCCCATGATGCCGTGCTGCTGTAGGCGTCATGAGGCTGGCTCGGCTGCTGCCTGACTACACACAGATCTGTGTGATGTAATGCAGCACAGAGAGCTGCAGGGAGCAGAGACACTGATGGAAGGATTCTATAAAGAACTACTCATTCATTTGTGTTTACAACTGGCAGGCAGAGGAAGAAGCTGTCTCTCTGCAGAGGTACTGAAGGTGTGATACACCCAGAAACGCGTGTGACACGGCCACAGAACCAGTTACCAAAGAGAGACGGTTTCTGGAATCCTCTGATCCACATCCTGACTGATCTATATTTTCATTGTATATCTCTCTTTTTCTGACAATCTGAGGGGAGCTAGTAGCATTAGCCGTCACCATTCAGTGATCAGCACAACAACAGACTGATTTAACGGAGGATGCATTGAGTTACATTCAGATGAACTCAAGCTCTTTTCAGGATTGGGCTGAGGTACAATATACCATTATCAGCACATGTTCAAATGTCATCCTGTAAAAAAGGAACTTTATGAGAGAGAACATAGATTAGTTTATGATTGAATAATGTTTGGCTGGAAGGTGCTGTGTCTGTACATGTTTGTTCTTATTCCAGCTGTGCTCTGAGGAACCCAAGTTGAACCCTAACAGCCGCAGAGCCGGAGGAGGCGTTAGCTTGTTGCCTGTGGTCGGCGAACAGCAAGGACTGATATACAGTAAGTAAGTGCACAGGATGTAATGCATGGAGACAGAGGAGAGGGAGGGGGGAGGGTTCTGAGTCTGAGGAGAGAAGAGAGAGGGCACTGAGATCTGCTGCCACAAGCACTCCTACTTCAGTGTTGTTGTCATGGTTACCCATCTCCACACACAAACATACATGCCGAAAGCTCAAATGGGCAGACCCGTGTATATACACACACACACACACACACACACACACACACACACACACACACACACACAGTTCATGGAGAAAAGAAAAACTGCCAGGGCCAATCTACCCGCTCATCCATCTCCACATCAGCTCCTCACATCTGAGACACACACATACACTCACACAAACACACACTATCGAGGAAAGTCTACACATTGTTTGTTTATTTAAATAAGGGGTGGGGGGGCTTTGAGATGTGACAGCAGAGAAGCAGACATTAAGGAGCCTCAGTCAGTCCAACAAACACACATGGATTATGTTACAGGGGGGGGGGGGGGGGGCAGCTCTACTTCATGACTAATGCAATAAATAAACTGTGAAGAATATCCTTTTAGTTACAGGCCACAAGGTTCACACACACACACACACACACACACACACACACACACACACACACACACACACACACACACACACATACACACACACACACACAAATACACTTCTGGTACACTCCTAAATAAATAAAAAATAAGGAGTGTGAGCTGGTAGCTGGAGAGGTGCCAGTTCAACTCCTGGGCCACTACTGAAGTGCCCTTAAGCAAGGCACTGAACCCTGAAACAGCTCCCTGGCTCCAGTTACCTGGCAGCCTCTCTGTTCTGCATGTGGCTGTGTGTGTGCATGTGTATCCTCCCTATGTGTGTCATGTGTATAAACATAATGCAGAAAGACTGTGAGGGATAAATAAAGCATGTCTTCGTCTTTATCTTCTAAAACAGCCACGCCACTTGCTGCTGCTGCTGAATAAACACACACACACACACACACACACACACACACACACACACACACACACACACACACACACACACACACACACACACACACACACACACACACACACACACACACACACAAAGTAACATCAAACCAAAAGTCTTACCTGGTGCGGGGGGGATGCAGTAGGAGGATGGACATGGAAAGAAAAGACAGAAAGTGGATCTATTAACTGTCTGTACACAATGTACACACTCTTCCAATAAAGTGTTACATTACGTTTTGGACTAACCACCCTGACTTGTGATTACCACAGGGGTTCTCCCGGTCTGATAGTCTACAGGTGCTGGAGTCAGAAGCAGCCACACACAATCAAAGACTCCTATAAACAGTGAGCCCTGCCGGATCCTAGAACCCGCTCGTCAGGGATACTTCAAGCCAGTTAATATGTGTGATACCTTTTGCTCGTCTTTTCCCTTGCCTGATCCCGTTCTGTTTTTTGTCTTCCCTTGCAGTCTTGCCTGCTCTGATCTAGCCCCTGTGGACCGCTCAGACCCAGACTTTTTACTTCCAACTCGGATTCCCTCCAATTCGCCTCCCAATCTCTGTTTTGTCCCACCAAACCTTGTTATCATGGAGCTGCCATCCATGGAGGAACTCTACACCCAGTGGTGTAGGAAGAAGGCCGGTAGGATATTAAAGGACCCCCATCACCCCAGCAACAATCTGTTCTGTCTGCTGCCGTCTGGCAGACGGTACCGCAGCATCCGGACCAAGACCACCAGACTCAGAGACAGTTTTATACGACAGGCTATAAGACTGCTGAACTCCTGAGCTGTGTGAATGTCTACCCACATCTGTTTATAGTACACACATACATATATATATATATATATTAAATATATATATATATATATATATATATATATTATACACATCTGTTTATAGTACACATATATCTATATATTACACATATCTGTCATATACATCTGTTATACGTAATATATGCATCTGTCCATACCTCCTCATTCAACAGTGTAAAGTGTTTAAATACTTTCAATGTATTCCACATATGTATATATTTCACATCCTCAAATCTTTATTGTTGTTATTGTAAATATTCTTCTCTCTTTTTGCACTATTTTATTTATCTTATTTGCACCATGTATGTTGAGTTGTTGGAGGAGCATGGGATATAAGATTTTCATTGTCAACATATACGTTGTATATGCTGTGCATATGACCAATAAAACCTTGAAACCTTATCAAACATTATTAAGCTCCTGTCTCTGCCTGTGTCTGCACCTGGGTCCACCTGCTCTGCTGCCCTTTGACAAAAAATGATGTATCAGAGTATAAAGCTGCTGAGTGTAAATGTAAATCATTACGATTTACATTTACAGACCACTCGGAGCAAACCACACAGAACAATCTGAGGGATGAAGGGACTTCTGGTCCATTAAGATTCGTGCTAGAAGAGTTGAAAGAGACACGGTTTTTGTGATTATTTCTCAAAAGTAGATTTTCCCCCTGAGAACGCACCACTTGTTAGGTGGAATATACACGGAGGGCCTCTGAGTCAGAGCAAAGCAGCTGCTATGTTTGGCAGCTCAGTATGACTGTATATATTTTAAATCCTTATCCAAAACAATGTCATTTGACGATAAAAGTCAGTGGAGAGAAGGATCTGGAGGAGAGGAGCATGAGGAGTTTAAACCGGAATGGGATAGCGGCAGTGTTGCATTCTGTGTCCTTCTCATCAAATCAACCTTTACAGTGTGAAGGACAGAACATAAAGGTGTGTTTTTATCTTTGTATTATGCCCAGGGGAAAAGAAAGACCTGACCCATGAAGAAAACAACGTTTGTCTTTCTGAGCAAACTCCATTACACCATGGCACAGTGTGTGAGGCTGCAGAGCTTGGATATTTGACATTGTGCTCGCTAAGATTTCTTACCTCTTTATCATCTTTCTATTCATTTAATACTATCATAATATTTGAGTCTGATGTATTGTTTTATTACTTTTAACACAGCTTAGTTGAATACTCAATTCTGATTGGTCAAATTTGACATTCCAGAGGTCTGTTAACCTTTGCTAACAGACCGTTGCTAAGGAGGATCAAGGGATTATGTGCAGTCATATCAATCCACAGAAAGAAGTCCTTTCAATTTAACGTCAGCTGTGGACAACAAACATGAGTATTCATCATCAGAAAACATCATGGATACTTCTGGAATATTCATTTTCATATTTTTTGAGAGCACACAACTTTGGATTCATGATGGCTGAACTGTCCCGAGTAAAGATAGGAAAGAGAAGGAACGAAATTAAAGACAGAGAGCTGGACGTCAATCAACACAAGAAGACAGGAAGTAAATACTAAGTGGAACAGCAGAAGGAGACAAACATGAAGTAAACATTAACGGAAAGACGGTATGGGCTCTGGCAGTGTTTAAAGACCTGGGTTGCGGTGGAATTGTCAGTATATCTTAGGAAGGTTCCTAACGGAGGGAAATGACCCGGAATGATGAGAGCTGTCGGAATTCTCTAGATGATAAGAAAGGAGCTCTGAAACTTCCTTGATAACCTTGTTTAGTTTAGGAAACACTGGATCTTCCTTTAGGAAAGGAAAGGAGAAAATGCTGTTCCACAATGCCTTGCAGCCGCAACACTTAGCGTGACACAACATTCACGGAAAGAGCCGATCGTGACGGAAAATGCGTATCATGAAAGTTACGGTGCTTATTAAGCAGTTTAAAACTTATGCCATAACTTGCCAAAGAGCTTTGTTTTGAACGTTCAGCTCTATATTAATCAAAAGGAGAAATATGAACCTACTTTTAAACAGAAATGATCAAATAAAGTCCACATTTCCGTGTTTACCCACTGTGTGGGTTCCTTAAATTGTAAACATGTTATAATGGTGATTTAAACACTGATAGGTTAAGGCTTAACACGTTTATAATAAATACATTTGTTTTTATTTTGGAATATTTTCATACAATCATAAGTGCTGTCGGATTCTCTTGAAGCCCGGTCGTCTTTTCCTAAGTCCTTTGGAATTCTCTTACCCACTATTCCTATACCCTGTGACGTTTCACACAGGGGTCAAGCAATAGTAGATAGGAATAGAGGATAGAAATAAAGGATAGGAATAAAGCATAGGAATACATGATAGGAATACAGGATAGGAGAAGAGGATAAGAATAGAGGATAGGAATAGAGGATATGAGAAGAGGATAGGAGCTGATTTCTGGACAATTTGACTGCAACCGGGTTAATGAAGAAGAAACAAACTTGGTTACAGTAAACCTCGATCAGAGCAATCCGGATCACCATGTCAGTGTTCTTTTTGCATTATCACTTACTTTTAAAACTGTTATGATCATCAAAGCAAACAGTTCCACAGGTGTTATATAAAAATATAAAACCTCTGCCAGGCGACCAGGGACCCTCGGTCTGATGTATGCAGAGCAGCTGATGGATCTCTGATAGCTGTGCTGTTTAACACTGAGCCAGACTCGTAGAGTCAATATGTGACGTCTTTGTAGAATGCTAAATGAGTCAGTCCCCTGCTCGGTTTTATCTGACATGTCCTTGTCCCAGGAGGCTCAGTGTGTGATGTCCCAGTGTGTCAGTAGATCCCGCTGTCCCTCTGCATCCTGTTAATATGCCCTGGGACCCTGCCAGGTCTGCTTTCACTGTACCTGGAAGTCTGAGGCCATCTGACGCAGCTCTCACACTGACAGCAGTGGAGCTGTGTCTCCCTCTGGTGGTCACACACACACACACACACACACACACACACACACACACACACACACACACACACACACACACACACACACACACACACACACACACACACACACACACAAGGGATGGAAATTAGCACCCACCACACGCCATATGCGGGTGGATTTGTATGCTGGCGGGAATATTGTGTCATTTTACCAGCCACTGTGGCGGGTAATACTTTTCAGTCATATCCGATCGAATTCGGCTACAATACATGGATCATACGGACAGACAGCTGCGCTTTCCACAACCGTACAGTCAGATCCGGTCAAATGATGTGCTTCTGTCTGATTGGGCCGAAGCGGCGTGAGAATGACACTCCGACTCCTTATCCACAATTATTACTCCGTGCTTAAATCAAAGTAGGCTAATCAAAGTGGAACTATTTGTTAGGGAGAGATAAAGAATGTTGCAGAAGGCTACCTAAACCTGCGGCCATCACAGGAGCTGCTAGTTTAAACCAAAATGTGGCGTTACATCACCGGGGTGAAAAAAACCGGTTAGGAGAGAGTACAGGAGGGGGGGATAGTAGACCTACCACCGAAAAAAAAGGCTAAGCGTTTTTTTAATGAGACATGGCGAACAACAAATCGCGACAGGCTGGTGTACGAGGAAACGAGCCAGACCATGAACTGCTCAGCACGCATCGGACGCTCACAGGTCAAGCAACTTCATCGTGGGGACAAAAAACCTGAAATTGGAAGCCATGAAAGACCACGAGTTATCTAAATGTCATATTCATGTCTTGAAAATACCGAGTTATGTAACATTTGGAACTGGGACATTGAGGTTGACAGGATTGTTCTGTACTGTTGTGTGGACTCAGGGTTCAACATGCTGAACTGTGGTGACTTCTCTAAAGTTTTCTCCCTGATGTTTTGGAGATCATCCTTTTCTATGAAGCATCTGTTTGATGCACTTTCTATGCCTATGGTTTGTATTCCTAATGGTTGCAAGTGGCTTGTGCTTGTGTTGTCTGTGACTGAAAGTGTTAACCATTTCCTGAGGAAATAGGTACATTTATGAAGTTTAATGGCACAATGTTTCCCAGAATAAACATTACCTAACATGGCAGATACTTGTGTATTGTTTATCATATCATATGCAGTAAGAGTGTAACATTTGCAACTCAGTTCCTTGGTAGCACCTACTTATTGTATAATCAATTCTGATGAAAAACTAGTTGGTAGGCCTACTGATTAGAAAAAAATAATATACCCTATCATATCGTAAATGTTAACGTATATATATATTACGTATAAAAAGTGGCTGGTGTGGCTGGTGGATTCTAAAATGTACCAGCCACACCAGCCACTTTTTATACGTAATATACAGTGGTATGCAAAAGTTTGGGCACCCCTCTGAGATTTCATGACAATTTGCTTTTCCTTTATAATAGAAGATCACAGCAACAACATTTGTTTTCCTACAAAGATGTAGACGTTTTAGTGTTTTCCAGACCAAAATTCTTAGGGTAGCATTACATAGTTTTATTATAATAAAATAAAATGCAAAAAATGGGATGTGCAAAAGTTTGGGCACCCTTATAAATAGCATTCATTTCAACACCTGTACGGATTTATAGCTGACAGGTTGCTGCACAAAATTGCTTTGATTAGCTCATTAGACCTTCAATTACAAAGACAGGTGGAACCAATCATGAAAAAGGCTATTTAACATAGGTAATAGCTGGCTGTGCCTGGCCTAGGTTCTTTCTTAGGGAGTGGCAAGATGGGGACCTCAAAACAACTCTCCACTGACCTGAAAGCTAAGATAATCCAACATTATAAATTAGGAGAAGGGTACAAAAAATTATCTGACAGGTTTAAACTGTCTGTCTCCACAGTCAGAAACGTAGTTGTGAAATGGAAGGCCACAGGAACAGTCCGTGTGAAGGAAAGATGTGGTAGGCCGACAAAAATAGGGGAAAGGCACAGGCGAAGGATGGTGAAAATGGTCACAGAGAAGCCACAGACCACCTCCAGAGAACTACAACAACATCTGGCTGCTGATGGTGTAGTTGTTCACCGTTCCACAATCCAGCGTACTTTGCACCAGGAAGAGCTCATTGGAAGGGTGATGTGCAAAAAGCCTTTCCTGAGTGTTAATCACAAGAAGAGTCGCATGAGGTATGCAAAAGCACATCTGGACAAGCCAGAAGCATTTTGGAACAAAATACTGTGGTCAGATGAGACCAAGATTGAGTTATTTGGTCATAACATGAACAGGTATGCATGGCGAAAAAAACACACTGCATTCAATGAAAAGAACTTGTTGCCCACTGTAAAATTTGGTGGAGGATCTATCATGTTATGGGGATGTGTGGCTAGCACAGGTACTGGAAAACTTGTTAAAGTTGAGGGCCACATGAATTCCTTACAGTACCAGGAGATTCTTGACAAGAATGTTCTAGAGTCAGTCACAAAGTTGAAGCTACGCCGGGGTTGGATTTTTCAGCAGGACAATGATCCTAAGCACCGATCAAAATCCACCAAGGAATTCATGCAGAAGCACAGGTACAATGTTCTGGAATGGCCATCCCAGTCCCCAGACCTTAACATCATTGAAAATGTATGGATTTATTTGAAGAAGGCTGTCCATGCACGGAGGCCAAGAAACCTGACTGAACTGGAGACGTTTTGTGTGGAAGAATGGGCCAAAATACCACCTGCCAGGCTTAAGGGACTTGTCTGTGGCTACAGGAGGCGTCTACAGGCCGTTATTGCAGCAAAAGGAGGCAATACTAAATATTAATGGAATTATTTCTTAGGGGTGCCCAAATTTATGCACATGCCTATTTTTGTTTGAATGCACATAAACATGTTTCTGTTTGACCAATAAAAGTTATTTCACTACTGAGATGTTTCTGTTACCATAAGGTATAACATATGTTAAAATGAAGTTGCTGCTTCAAAAGCTCAGCAAGTGACAAACTGATGCAGTGGTTTTCCTAAGGGGTGCCCAAACTTTTGCATACCACTGTATATATGCGTTAACATTTACGATAGTGGCCGGTGGGCAAAAAAGTTAATTTCCATCTCTGACACACACACACACATACTCATCAATGCACAGTATAAACATTCCCTAATATCTCAACGCACACCTGGCCCTGAAAAAATGTATCCCAGACCACCATGTTTCATTCTATCAGCACTGCAGGGGAAGTGGTGGAAAACATTGTTTAATTATCTACAAATTAATATCATAAAGCCCTTTTCCCCATGGGAGCGTCTGGATCCGCTCAGCTTGAGAATTATTTAAATCTAGTTTGAGAATCTCAGAAGCGTGATGTGATAGGAGGGGACCACAGCTCAGGTGTGGGGATTATTTTAGGAATAATAAACCTTACTCCTAAAACCATTCCTATCATGATAATGCCTCAGAGTACAGCAGAGACGGAGGAAGAGCAAAGAGTCATTTAATATAAGACATACACAGCTGATTATGCTGATTAGCACTTTACATTTATCCCAGGAAAACAAAGCAAAGGCCTGGGCCTGTCTTTATGCTAAGCTAGCACACAAGTCCCCTTCAGAATATAGCTCTGAACTAAACACACATCAGATGCTCATGCATCAGCAGTAAATCAGTTCATAATATCACTGAAAGGAGTCTGAAAGTCTGATCAAAGAAGCGACGGGACAGCTGATGAGATGTGACATCAGCTTTTACCTGCCAGTCCCGTCAGGTCGAGAATAATCAGAGTCCACTATGGCCATCATTCAGTTTATAGAGAAAGACCTTTTTAATTCTTCCAGGAACTATATCCTCCTGAGATATATCACAGAACCACTTTCTCATTATTTCCTATATGAATGTATATAGCTCAGACAGACCAGGAGTTATCAGACTTCATTTACCCAAGTTACACAGTCAACATGGTTTTATTGTTGAAAAGACTCCAGGAAATCACTGGCATGGCCAAGAAATAGTTCTCCCACACCTCACTCAAGTGTAGGGATTTCACAAACAAGATACAACGTGTTAACAAGTGAGCCTCAGACTTAACCCAGAAGAATATTTTATTTAATACATTTAATAAACATACACCCCTGAACTACCATCCTAATGTGCAGGTGCATCATGGAACCCTCTGATGAAGACTATGGAACAAGAAAGGAGACACTGCTCTACACAACGGGGTTAACCTTGTTGAGGACGCTAAGCTAAGCTATGGAAGAGAGAAAACAAAGAGTGGGAGTGGATAAACATCAGCATGGAGGCTGGTGGGGGAGGAATAGGCTGTGATGAGAGGAGGACACTTGGTGTGTGATGTGTTGCATAGCGTGCAGCCTTCATTACGGGCCGTAATTAAAAGAAGACAAGAGTAGAAAAGTGCCTGATTCTCCCGTCTGTGTTCAGGGAGAGGATCACTACTGCCGGCAGCAGCTGCACGCTCTGCAACACATCATTCACCGAGGGGGGGGATCCCAGCTTCCATCTTCCATTTACCCCAAGAGGCTGAGATTAGTTTAGGAGGAGGAGAAGATGTAAGAATGTTTGGAGGAGATGAGACGAAGGAGCGATAGAGGAAGGAACATGGAGAGATGAACAGGGAGGGGAGGGCATAGATCTGTAGTGGAGGATGGCAAAACTTCTCCAACTTTTCTAATAGTAGATATAGAGAGCTTTTACCTCACTATCAAATCCTTCTGAAAAGTGTTCATGTGATTACTTATTTATATGAAACTTCACAATGTTGGTTACTGTCCAGCAGTGGCTCAGTCAGTAGGGGTTTGGACTGGGAATCGTAGTCCCCGAACAGACTTGAAATGTGGAAAGTGGACTGCTACTTGGAGAGGTCCCAGTTCACCTCCTAGGCCCTGCTGTGGTGCCCTTGAGCAAGGCACCGGACACCTCCAATCCCCCCTCCCCATTGCTCCCCGGGCGATGCACGATAGCTGCCCACTGCTCCTAGTACTAGGATGGGTTAAATGCAGAGGACAAATTTCACTGTGTGTGCTCTGCTGTGTGCATGTATGTGACTAATAAAGAGGGTTTCATCCTCCGATTCTATCTTTATAATATGGGTTCATTTACATCATTGTCAGTAGTCTTTATTTGATGAGCCCCTCTGCTTGAGTTGCATTAAAACACACTCAAGGGGACATCACACACAAGGTTTCAGTGAGTTTCTGTGTCCTCACAGGGGAGTGGGTGCCAAAAGCTTGATGACATAGTGACTTATGGCAGTCCTCGTTTGCCTCCAGTATGTTAGAACACATCTCAAACTTGTGTTGTACTCCAGAGCTCACCTGACATGAAAAAACGGGCAACAGTTCATTAATGAGATGGATTTTTCTATTGAATTAGAGATAATTACATTGCCATATACCTCTGTCTTAGAGGTGGTACAGGTGCACTTTATCAAGGTTTGTAAAACACTTGAAGACATCAATATGAGAGTTTCCTCTGTATTTCAGATTTGTATTCCTTCAAAGGTCGGCCCTGTCCAGACCATTTGCTCTTCATCGACAGGTCAGATTTCAAGACAACGTTCTGCAGAGTGGAGCTGAAGGCATGAAAGAAAAGGAGTTTGTTTTAATGATAGTCACATCTCACCAGCCCTTACTGTTTTCCAAAGCTATGGGCAGCGATGCAGACGTCTTGAACCAGGACTAGTTAACCAGTGTTAACCTTATTTAGAAGATAATTGAAGATAAAGTATAAATGATAACCCAAACTCTCAGATCCTCAGTGGTCCACTGTGACTTCTAATGGATTTCATGGTCGCAGTTATTGAAGTCCGATTGTTGTTGTGATGTCACTATCTAACAGATCTCAGGCAAGACTTTAAAGAGAACAATGTTAGCTAAAAGTAAGGTCTGTAAACATCTATTCCACTGGTATTAAGTCTCCATGCATTATGTAGCCCCCTCTTGCAGCAGGGACTCTGCTAGAGATATTTCTCTGAGCTTCACTGAGGCTGAGAGCATGATACTGTCATCAAGACAAACGCCTGTGCAGTCGTTACAGCTGCAGAATTAAATGCTTCAGATTCTGACATGTACCGGTACAAAATACATGGTTGGAGAGTTTATTCCCACTAAATATGAAAAAGCTAGAATGTTGTTCTGTAAAGCAGATTTCTGTCACAACGGCTTCTGAGTAGCACTCGCTCCAATATTTCACATCCATCCACATCAGCTGAACCCTTGAACCATAAAACATCAGCACATATTATTACACATCAGCATGTAATATTAAACACAAACCATCACCCTAAGAGCAGGGTCCAGCCTTTCTTTAATTAAATCACTCATTCTGGGCCTCATCTCATCAATCTTTAAAGAATGGGGATTTTATTAGCAACACTTATAATAAAAAAAACAAGGAAAAGAAGAAATATGGTAAAAAAAATGTAAGCCTCAGTATTTTGATGATGGAAACATAACTAAACATGAAGGTGCCGATCAGATCACTTTGAGCCGTGCAGGCTGCCGTCTCACATTCAGCTCTCAATAAGGAAAAACCCTCCTCTGTGCTGCTGAGCCTTTACCTCACATGCTGATAAACTGCCTCAGACATGTTTTTAACTACAGCTCGTAGACTTGTAACGATATTTTTAAAATATGGGTAAAAATCAGGATATCATCATGCACATGGAAATGTGTAAATGAAGGCAGTTAGACCTGCAAGGGTGATTCTTACAATCTACCAAATTCCAAATGAGCAGTACCAAGTACTGCCTGCTGAGCAGCAGGAGGAAAAGATCTAGATCACTGAAGAAGCTGCTGGGTTTAAAGAGTGAAAACGTACAATTTCAACAAGCCTTCTGAAGCTGCACTCAGGAGAGAGAATCTAGATGGAGGTTACTGTTGGGGAAATATTTCCCAGGGCCCATAACCTTGACCCAGTTTCTCTGTTCCTCCTGCCGTCCTGAGTTCAGGCCTGAGACCTTGGGCTGCTCTCAGTGTTTGACAGAACACCCGCCGACCTGCAGCACTTCTTATTTAGAACCCCCCCCCCCCCCCCCCCCCCAAATACCAAGAGGGAAATTAAACTCATACAACCCCCACATTACTCCTCCTCAGTGTGTGTAATAATGGACATAATATGAGAGCTTCCTTAGACACCAACTGCTTCTCAATACATCATCAATACAACCTGTGGAGATTAGGTTTAATGTCTGCCCTCAGACACTTTTCAAATTACAGATAGACAATAGATGAAACCCTCTTTATTAGTCACACACATGCACACACAGTGAAATCCTATTACTAGGATGGGTGGGCAGCTCTTGTACAGAGCCCGGGGAGCTATGGGGTGTCCGGTGCCTTGCTCAACCTTGCTCAGACCATATTTTAAGTTTGTTTGGGGCCTTGAACCGGCGACCCTACAATTCCCAGTCCAAACCCATACTGACTGAGCCACTGCCAGGACGTGAAAATACTCCATGATTCATATTTTGTTTAACATAGAAATAAAGAAATAACAGGGAAGACTCTTAAAGTCTGGAATCAGCTGTTGTCCCTGGTTGACAGATTATTCGCCCTGCCCAGAGCAGATCATGGACGAGCTTCAGAGCGGGGAGTCTGGGTGTTTGTGGTACTTACTGTGGTAATTACTGACAGCCTTGTTCTGTTTCAAAGTTGCTATCTATCTATCTAATTTGTAGTACATCAAATGTCAGATGTTGTGCACAGACATCTTCAGCTTCAGTAGGAATGTGAAGACACTAGCAAAGGTAGACGTTTTAGGGAACATAGACAAAGCTGATTTTTTGGGGGCTGGATGGGATTTTTTAAGCAACTTCTTGGAACCATATGGTTCATATTGATGCTTTCAGTCGGTTTTCAAACACTGCTTGGCGGTAATAACAAGGCTCCCTGTTTTTACCACTGACACACCAGCAGAGAGCCATGTCTGCTGAGTGTGTGGTCTCACACTCTGACAGAGACGGTAAATAACAGCTCAGGCTGGGGGACATTTACACACTGTATGTCTGCGGTGAGTGGGACTAAATCACAGGAAATGCACAGTAGTAGGAACATAACAAAGTGAGGAAGAAATGTTTGGGCTGATGGGCTAGTAATTTACTCTATGATGAAATCAGGAGGAGAGGAGGAGGGGAGAGGAGGAGGAGATGAGGTGAAGAGGGGAGGAGGAGAGGTTTTTGTTTTTTAAAGCCCCTTTCTTAAACTATTGCACAGACACGTCATACAACTTCCACCTCGTCACCTAATGGAAGAAAACAACAAACAGAAAAAATAACATAGAATAACACAAACAGCCTGTAAACAATCCAAAAACACTGGAGGAGGAGAGAGGAGGGTCTGCAGCTACTAAATCATCTCTGATTTATGTGAATTCATTCTTTTTGTGAAACTGCAGTATGAGCAAAAACTCAGCTCATTACGCAAACTCTTTCTCAAGTTGGTACAGAAGTGCAGGCGCTCCTATATGTGCTCTTCTGAAGGTTGTGTGTATTTGTGTGTGTGTGTGTGTGTGTGTGTGTGTGTGTGCTCTGATACAGTGGGCCAGTTTTGCATTGAGAAGCAGAGCTGACCCATATTTCTGGAGTCCTCCATGAACACAGCTGACCGGTGAGAAGAAAGAAGGCAGCGAGAGGGAAAGAAGGAGCAAAAGAGGAAGAATGGTACACACAGAACAATATAAAATGTGTGTGTGGTTGAAAAAATGTCCATAACGAAACACACATGTGGAGTGTGTGTGAATTACACTCCACAGTGTGTGTGTGTGTGTGTGTGTGTGTGTGTGTGTGTGTGTGTGTGTGTGTGTGTGTGTGTGGGTGTGTGTGCTGAGAAATGTAGAACACTGAAGAAGGCCAGACCTGTCACTGAAGCTGCTTGTACAGCAGCCATACTGACAGCACAAACACACTGTTCTCTGTGAGCTATTTTACATGTCTCATCAAAGATTTATGATTTATGGACATCAGCAATAAAAGGGCAGGAGTGGGAACACTGCAGAGGGAAGATGGTGTGGAGAAACTTCAGTTCACTAGGCTCTGCAGAGACCATGTTAGGAATGAGGAAACGTATTTGTGTTTATTAAAAAAGGTACAAGAAAACAAAATAGTAAAAAAAGATATGAAAACCAATAACTTCTCTGTGAGAGCTAAATGGAAGCTGACACTGAAGCTGACACGAAGCAAAGAATGCTGAAGCTGATCTGTTGGACACAATCGTGACACACTGCTGCAGGTTTCAGATCACTGATACACACACCGTATTCTTCTTAACCACCCTCAGTATGACATCATAAACTCACTATGCACTATCACTGTGGGTTTCGTTGATAGCAGAACCAAGGTCTCCACCCCCCCCCCCCTCCCTGAATATGGTGTATACGAACAGGACCTTGGCTTCAGTTATTTTAATGCTGTATATGAACTTGATACTTCTCCAGTGATGACCAGGAGGAAACAGGACAGAGGGAGAGAGCTCAGACTGCCGCTCCCTGCCTGCAGAACGGCTCCATTTACTGATGATTTTGTTCTCCAATATGTCCTGCTGATAACCCTGATTTCCCCCTGACCCACTATAATGAGGACTTGCTTTTTGCACATTGGGGTGAGGTCTGACATCAGACCATTATAGGTGGTTCAGTGTACTCAGGAATGGATGAGGCTGTGACCCGGTGTGACACCCCCTCTCATCATCATCTGTGACCTGCCATTATAAGTCCCTCTGGCTGAGAGGACACAAAGCCCACTCTACTCACACTATGGGACAGTACATTGTCTCCTCTCAGTGCGATGATGTCGTCCATCAGTGTTATGTGGATGATTAAAAAGATATCACGAGCGCAGAATAGATTTGGTTTGTCCAAATTAAATTGTCATTGTGTGAGTAGTGTGTAACTCAAATGTCCCATCATGCTCCTGGATTTCACTATAACAATGCTATAAGATTTATTTTGCATGCAAAGTCAAACAATAAGTGTTCTGCCCACCTTAGTTCATAAGTTTGATGATTAATGAACGTTTCACATTGTCATGGTTTATTGTTTTTAAATGACTTTTATCTTGACACTTTGAGTTAGACAGAAAAAAGGGTACAGGAAGTAGGGGAAAAATGAACAGAAAAGCATGGCACTAAACCATGGATGTATAATAGGAACGTGATACAGCGTTGGAGGCGGGACCTAGTTCATATCTATTAGAGCTGCTCATTGACCTCTTAGTTTACCACCATAATATACTCCATTACTCTTGTTATGTTCATCCAAAGTGCATATTAAAGCATCCACCTACATGCTCACGTATCTGTCTCTCTCCTGCAGGCTCTCCTCCTCTCTCCTGGAGAAATGAAGGTTGTAAAAGATACTTGAAATGAAAGTCTTCTCATCTTCAATATCAGATATATGAACACAATGTTTCTGAAGAAGGTGCACTTTATCAAGGTTTGTAAAACACTTGAAGACGCTGCTTTAAAATCCCATCCAGCCACAATACAATCTGCTTCCCATATCTCTATGTTCCCTAAAATCTTTGCTATGCTGCCTTGTGTGTTCAAAGTTTGTCTCCAACACTCTCATCCCCAGAAGACTAAAGAGTTGTGACCATCTCCTCATTAGGCTAAAAAACCTCCTCTTGACATTAGGCCAGAGCCGTTCATTATAACGGCAATCTCAAATGAGAAAAAGTATTTCTGTAGTGTCCTGTGCTACAGCCTGACAGAGGAGTGTCTGCTCTCCATGTAATGCGTGCTGTGGAGTTATTACAGTGATTACTCTTAACACCCAGAGGACCATGTCCTAAAGAAAGAGCAGGTTCATGCTTTTGACAAGCGGGTTAATATTTCATGAGGTGTGTGAATGTAGCGTAAGAGATTCCCTTTTTGAGGAGTTAAAGGGAGTCAGGAATCCTCGCAGATATTTATTCACTTCAGAACTAAGATTACCACCAAGCTGAGCATTAAAACCTGCCAGAGAAAGAGAAACCAGGAGACGGACAGGAGAGTTCATTCAACCTTTGATATAAGAAATAAAGTTTCCATTCGGCTCATAATGAAAGGTAACACATTTTATGACACAAATGGAAAGTGTCTTTTAAAGTGAAAACTGTTGATGACTGTCAGCTAATGTGCCTCCACTTGAACACAAAGACAGTAAAATGTGTCCACAGGACGCCTCTGTATTCATCCTGTTCTTTCCTGAGAGGAGGCAAGCATTTTGTACACCCTCTGATTTTGTCCTACAAATATAATGAAAAGTGAAAAATGGAGGGACAGTTAACTCATTTTTTAAAATGTATTGTTCATATTTTCATTTTAGGCACAATGCCACATTGCTTTAGTATCCTCTGCTGTCACTAGAGACAAAATCCCTCATCTGCTCCGTGAGAATCAAAGTTAAATGCTACCGTCTCTGCTCAGCCTTTCCCTCCATGCATCATGTATGAGTTTAATTTAGTGTATGGATGAAAATGAAATGGTATTGAATATGCTGTATTACAATATAACAGTTGGACAGAACAATGACAGAGATGCTAATGATATCATGAGAGTCACTGTCAAGACATTCAGATTCATCCGAAATATAAGATCTAACCAAGATAGACACTGAGAGACAAACAAGCAAGAGGACAGCCAGAGAGAGGACAGGCAGAGAGAAAGACAGAGAGAGAACAGACAGACAGAGAAAACAGACAGACAGAGAGACAGGTAGAGAGAGGAGAGACAGGCAGAGAGACAGACAGAGAGAGACAGGCAGAGAGACAGACAGAGAGAGACAGGCAGAGAGACAGACAGAGAGAGACAGGCAGAGAGACAGAAAGAGACAGACAGAGAGAGAACAGACAGACAGAGAAACAGGTAGAGAGAGGAGAGACAGGCAGAGAGACAGACAGAGAGAGACAGGCAGAGAGACAGACAGAGAGAGACAGGCAGAGAGACAGAAAGATACAGACAGAGAGAGAACAGACAGACAGAGAGAGACAGGAAGAGAGACAGACAGAGAGAGAACAGGCAGAGAGAGACAGGCAGAGAGAGGACAGACAGAGAGAGACAGGCAGAGAGACAGACAGAGAGACAGACACAGAGAGAACAGACAGACAGAGACAGGTAGAGAGAACCGACAGAGAGAGAGACAAGCAGAGAGAAGACAGACGGGGACAGACAGGCAGAGAGACAGAAGTTGTTCTGCTGCCAAAAGAAAAGCAAGGCCCACTAGTCAATGCTACTGTATGTGGTTAAAAATAGAATCTTTTCCAAATAGTATGACGTGTGAATCAAAGAGTGAAGTGAAGAATAATGATGAATCGCAAATTAATCGCACATTATTTATCAGTTCTAAATGTAGCTTAAAAAGGATATTTTTCAAGTTTTTGTAGGTGGATAAATATGATTGCTTTATAATTAATCGTAAATTATGATTATAATAAATAAACAATGTTTATTTATGCTTGTCTCTCTAAACAATGTTTATTTATTATAAGTTATAATGTTATAATAATAATAATAATAATAATTATTATTATTATTATTATTATTAATTATAAATAATGTAATTACATTTATTCAAGACAGGAAACATCATTGTTATTGCAACTAAGTTATGAATCTTGGTGGTCGTTTTGACTCTAGCAGAGCCTCATCCTCCACAGTGTTCACTGACCTACAGTCTGTAGCCACCATTTAGTTATTATGTTGTCCTCTGTGGGGTCCCTGAATCAGCGCTATGCTTGGTCAGCGAGTGATATTTAAAACTCGGCGTACTCCGGAGGAAGCTTAATTCACTTTGCAGCACGTACATCACCTCTTTCTTTTCGAGAAAACCACCCGGCACGACTTTATAGCTCAACTTTCCATTCAAAAGTGACTTTTCTTTCTCCACTTGTAGTGTGTTTCTGCTGTGATCCACAACGTTACCATGGTTTCCTGATATTTTCTTAAACTACGGAGCGGGCCGAGGGTCAGAAAATGCACACGCGTTAAAAAAAATAGTTCCGTAACTGACAGCCCTACTTTACACACAATGCAGCGTTGGGCAGTTGTAGGGTTTTAGTCATATCCTGCATTATTCATGTTTTTGTAATCAAACCTTTAGTTGTTGATGGTTATTTGTGGGAGACAGAGTTGGACCGACTGATTTGGCTTCAAATCTTATTAAACTTTTGATCAGAAAATGCAATTGTTATTTTATTATTAATGAATGAAGTGAACTCTGTACGTTGGACCTGATAGAAGGCTAAACAAATCAGAGCCTATCATTACAAAGCTCATTTTCCTGATGCTTGTTAATGAAACAGCAGCCCAGACACTATAGCCTGGGGAGGAGCGGTTGCTGGTTCAAAATAATATTTAGTTTTGCATGTTAAGCCTTCCACATGGTTCCTTTCTGCTCATATGAATATGAAATAGAGAAGAGTAAAAGCTCTATCCCTCTCCTCTGCTCGGCACGGCGCTGTGTTCCCTTACAGAGCGGGATGAACGGCGCTCTTGTCCAGTGTGTGAGAGTCAGTGTTGGAGGAACGCCTAGCATTCATCAGCTGTGCCACCGCCTGGAGTTTAACCCTGTGCTGACAGGGGTCTGGGGGAGAGCAGCAAATGTGCAGGCAGATATCTTAAAGTTATCCCAGAGTACAGAGACCGGCTGCATGATGAAGCTTCAGGTTTTTCTGACAACCAATTATGTACAAATATATTATAAATGTTATACATTGGCACACTAACAGGTCTTCAGGCTAGGCTAAAAACAGACTCATCAGTTGCTAAAATTATGTAAAGTGAAAAACAGGACCAATTTTAGATATTGATCCATTCTATTCCATGGCAGTATAATAAACCACTGGAGTGCCTTTTTAACAAACAGTATGATGAACATCTGGCAGGGAATGCACCAGGTTGATGGGAAATATTTTCATTGACATTATCTTCATGAGTTCACCCACTGAGGAAAAAACAGAGGTCATCAGAGAGCAGCTAACAGGACCTCAACCAGAACCATCATGGATGGTTTTTATCAGAACATCAGCGGCGGTGTGGCAGTGTCAGCAGTCCCTATGTAGTCACCACCTGAGGTTAGGAGGTGTAGAGGTCAGTATGTTCTCTGGTCATCTGAATAAAATGTATTTGCATGCAGCAGCCCAGGAGCTGGAACAATGGTAAAAAGACTCCATCACTCTCTGCACTGTGCTGTCATCAGGATGGTCATCATGGGATATTTAAGATGTGTTAAAATACTCTGTTCTCTTGGACTGCATTCCTCATTGACCTCAATATTCAAACTGCTTCCTATCAGTCCTCCAAAGCTAGAACACATTCACCCCAGGATAACCCCCCCCCCCCCCACACACACACACACACACACACACACACACACACACACACACACACACACACACACACACACACACACACACACACACACACACACACACACACACACACACACACACACACACACACACACACAGAAGCAGTCAATCTAAACTAATGAAGTAACAGACAGCATCCGTCACTGTCCCCTCTCTGAGACATGTCTCTACACACTCACAGACACATAGGACTCATTTTCTCTATGCACCACACATACTGGGGTGCAGTTCAGCGAGGGTTTTAGTTTTTTGGAGCTTTATCTCAGCCAGTACGGTTCACTTGTTGGTATTTATATATTCATCATTTTTACTTGACGACTACACTCCTCCGGCTTCCTTGTGTCTTTCTGTATCTGTCTCATAATCCTCTCTCTTCTCTTCATGCTGGGAACCAAAAGAAAAACAGAACATAGTCCAGATAGGAGGGTGGGGCAGTTCTCCTATTACACCCCCGACCTGCAGCCGCCCAGATGGAGGAGAAGATAAATATGCATATTGTGACAGAAAAAAAGTTTTTCTGTGTGCCTCTGACATCACTGAGTTATAATGTGAGGACACTCCCAGATGACACACACCCTTGGTCTTACTCCACAAACACAGGGCTGAGTTCAGGGCCAGGAACACAGCAGGGTTGGGAGGAGAACGCTTCAAGAAATGTTTTGGAATGGAAGACGAGCCGTTCCTCCTGCTGCCAGCGGGACAGACCATACAAACCCAACCGACCACAGATGGAAAAGTCAATAATTATGTTTGGAATGTTTATTTTTTCTGCTGATAAAGTAATATCTGTAAGGTCGCTCAGGTCAGGCCATCTAGCTGAGCAGGAGAAAACAGACTGGAGCCTCAGTCCTCCAGAAACACCAGGAGAGATGTATCTGCTCTCTTATACGGCTGAGGGTCAGCTGGTGTTTGGGGTTTCCCTCCTGGTCTCCGAGTCTCTGTAGCATTCCTAAACACAGGGAAGCTGGTCTCTCACTATGATAAGAACACATTTGTCTTCAAGGACAGACAGTGTGAGGATGGTATATGCTTTCAGGGATGACAAACAGACTAAACATCACTATCTTTGCCCCATCACTCTCAAACTTAACACTATCCTCCAGCTCTGACCCTTTAGCTACAGCTCATTGAAACCAAAGCTCTCCTGCAGTTACAACCACCGTGGACATTCCTTCACTTATGGACTAACCATATGCCAACATGATATGAGCACACACGAAGGCCAAATATATCAGATCCTGCAAGTCAACTCAATATTAAAAATGATGTCCAACGCTTAGACACAAACAGTTTGAGAGACTTCCCTGTGGCAGGAGATTGAGGGTCATCAGGACTAAAACCTCAAACCATTAAAACTGTTTCCTCCAATCTGAAGCTGGTCTCAACAAGGCCACAGACCCCCACTGACCCCGACAGATCCCAACATCAGCAACAAAAACATCTGAAAAACTGGGATTTTAAGGATTTGCACAGGCACCATAATGTGTTCTAAATCAGGGGGTAAAGGTTCAATCCCATACACTGCCAAATTGCTCCCAGAGAAGTGTGGGTAAGGCACGATATAATGTAACGGAAGGACAGAACAACAGTCTTTTCATTTGGAGGACTTGTTGGTCCAGTTGTTCCTATGATTGAGGTTTTGTGGGGATAAAGCACCGGAATAATGAGGAAAATATCATGCCTTGGGTTTAAATCAGCTATTGTTCTGATCTTACAGAACATGTGTTGCCAATGGACATGGACCTAAATGAAGGGCTAAAGTTTTACTGAAATGAAAATAAATATTAAAGAGTTAGTCCGTGGTAGTGACAGGAAACAGATCTGTGACTTCCAAAGATGTGAAATGAAGAGGGATGGTGCCGTCTCTGCAGCCTGATCTAAATCAGCTCTGGGTTGTGACCAGCAGAGGCTTAAACCAGGATATGGAGATAGTTATCCAGAGCTGCCAACATTGTGTTTTCGAAAATAGTAGCAAGCCGAGCGGAGCGAGGCAAATTTTTTTTCAAAGCCGGGGGTCCGAGGTCCGCCGAAGCCCCCTGAATGCCCCCTTATTTCATTTTTACTTTACTTATTTCTATTTATCTTTTGTATTCAACTGTTATTATTTTATTGTAAATTGTATGTATATATAGTTCCCTATTCCTTTTCCTATCACCCTGCTGCTATAACATGTGCAATTCCCTTACAGGATTAATAAAAGTTATCTTATCTTATCAGAAGCCAGAGACTTTACATGCTCTGAGATGCAATCTAGGTCATATTAGGACATGTTTTTCGTGTATAATTTCTCCTTTTCCCTGTACTGTTGCACAGAATTAAACACCAACATACCCAAAAAAATATTTTTATCAACCGAACAGAATTCATCATGAAACAATACTGAACAATAACACATGAAAAACCTTTACACAGCCTTTTTTTAGAACAGAGTTCAACTCAAGGGAACCTTTGGCTGTGACATGACCATCTCATCAACCTCTCACTTTAGATGGTCATAGGTTGCTGACTTGGCCTTGGCAAGAGTTGTCTTGGAGTACGCCTGCTTGTAGCAGACAGACCCCTTTGCCACCATGAATTGTTTGTGGGTAATGAGGTTACTCAGGGTCTCCATTCCCATACTAGGTCTGAACTCCGTTCTGTTTTTTGTGACAAGACTGAAGATGCGTTCGCAGTCTGCATTGGAATGGAAGATGCAGAGGATAGCCAGCATTACCTTGCAGAGTAAAGGGTACTTGAGATGGCCATTTCCATCCTTCAGCTGACTCATCAGGTGCCACTGTGTGTCTGGTCTGTCACAGCTGGTGATGCTTTCTGGCAGAGCATCGGTTTGGTAGGTCATGAATTGACCCTCAAGCTTGTCCATCTCCTCAGCACTCATCTTCAAGCAGGGGAATCTGCCTGTGAAGTACCTCACAGAATTGAAGTCTGCGCTGTCCCGTGCAGACATGTCAGCCACAGAAGCATTCCTTATCACTGGGTCATCATAGGGAAACTTCTTCACCATGTACTCAACAGCCTTCATGTAGAATGCCCGCACAGCGCTGAAGACCTGGGCAAGCTGCAGCTCCTCAAGCTCAGGGTGATCTCTTATGAAGTCTCTGGTGTTTTGCCCAATGAACAAGGTCTCATTGCTCTTCTGGTTGCTTGGTTCCCTGAATGGTACCTGGTGAACCTTAGCAGCTGCATTGATCACCTGAGGCTTCACAAATCGGTTCAAGAGATTCTTCAGCTGTGTGGTCAAAGTCCTGTGTAGTATTTGTATGCAGGGTTTGTCTAGCTGCAGCAGAGTGTTGGCCTCATCAAATATCGGCAGGACCGCACTTAGAAAGTAGCAGTAAAGATGGAATGTTGGGTCCTGCAGATGTTGACATGCCCTCTGCACTCTCTGTTGTGCCCCTGTCTTGGGCTGAGTGGCTCCAGTGCTAGATGTATTGGGCTGAGTGGGTGCAGTGCTAGATGTCTTGGGCTGAGTGGGTGCAGTGCTAGATGTTTTGGGCTGAGTGGGTGTAGTGGTAGATGTCTTGGGCTGAGTGTGTGCAGCGCTAGATGTCTTGGGCTGAGTGGGTGCAGTGCTAGATGTCTTGGGCTGAGTGGGTGCAGTGCTAGATGTCTTGGGCCGAGTGGGTGCAGCGCTAGATGTGTTGGGCTTTGCCGTTGCAGTCTTGGGCTGTGTGGTTGCAGCTGCTGGTGTTTTCTTTCCCTGACAGAATTTGGCTAGGTTTTGTTGGCGAAAGAGATAGCCTGCAAATCAAACTGAGAATTGTCCTTGCTGCCGCTACTGTGGGTTGATGTGTCCTTGCTAACACTGTGGGTGGACTTGTCCTTGCTGCTGCTCTGCGTGGTCTTGTCCTTGCTGCTGCTCTGCGTGGTCTTGTCCTTGCTGCTGCTCTGCGTGGTCTTGTCCTTGCTGCTGTGCCCAGACTGTTCTGACTCCTGGCGATGCATTTATCTAAAGAGAGCCACCTCGTACTTACATGTTTAACAATCTTTCTCATTTCCACTCCACACAGATCCTGAAATTTCTTCAGTCCCTGTTTCCTCTTGCTGGATTTGTCTAGGTAGAAGTATATGTCCACCAGCAGCTCTTCAATGGACACTGGAAGCTGAGCAGCAGCTTTTTCTGCAGCTAGATGAATTAGATGGCACGGGCATCCCAGCACATATACTGCACTGTTTTTTTTGTTGATGTAGCCTGCCGTGCCAGCTTTGAGTCCCTGCATCACCATGGCATTATCTGCCCCAAAACTCATGCAGTTGTCCCAGGATATGCTACGTTTCTCAAGTTCATTGTCAATGAGTTTGAATATGTTCTGCCCAGTAGATGCCTCATGACACTCTGGCAAAGATAGGAGTACTGTCAGAACACGCCCAAGTCCTCGATCAAAGTACTTCACAACAAGAGGATACAGCTTACAGTCTCCATAGTCAGTGCTCCCATCCGTGGCTAGGGAGTATGGAGCTGTCCTCATTGCCTCCGTGATCACAGACGCATCCTCCTTGGCAAGAGCTCCAACAATGGCGCTGCTCTTTGTGCGACCAGACCCATACTTTCCTGCAATTGCAATCACAAAAATATTGCATTGTATTATCATGATTATACTCTAGATTACACAGAATTGCAGAATTACAATCATGATATTAATCCTCTGTAGAGTAAGTTGGCCTAGGCTATTTTTTTTTCACCTTTACATAAAATGAAAAATGTTTATTAGAATGATACAGTATCAGTAGGCTATAAATTAGCAATGATTAATTTGCAAGATTTAAATCAGATTATCAACCAGGGCAGTACTGTAACTGTTTTATATAGTCTGTACAGATTGTAGAGTGTATTGTGACAGTATACAGATATAAATCTATGCCTATGAATGCTTGAGATGAATTGAGGCTATTTGTCATTTGAGCCTTACCAGCGATTTTCGAGTCCGGAAACATCTTTTTCACCAGTGGCCCGATGTGGTCGGCCACCGCGATCGGGATGTTGTGTTCCACCAGAAAGTCCACAGCGAGCACTTCGGCATTTATGACACTGGTGTCACTGTCAACCGTAAAGAAGCCCGCGATGGGCCTTGTAGCTTCCACTGCCGCCTTGTATGACGTGTGTTTAGCAGTCCTGATGTGCTTTTCAACGTCGTGTCGGCCCCCATGCCTCACGCTAAAATCTGTCTTACACAACATACAGTAAGCGTGGAAGTCGTCCAGCCTCGACCGGGTGATGGTCGGCCATTCTGCGTTATATTCTAGCTTGAAGCGCTGTTCAGAAATTCGCCGCTTTTTCAGCGGAGGACAAGTACGTTCACCATCCATTTTTGATAGACTTCAACTGACAGCTCGCTCCGCGATTTCGCGGGCATAGTGTATTCACGAATTATCATTGGTCCATTAGAAATTAAGATAATAAAAACACAACACATATGTTAAATTATATAATGAAAAAAACCCAGATATTAATATGTTCTACTTATCTGTGCTATAAATGTAATTTTTGTATGATTCCAATGATCTTAAATAATTTTATAACCAAAATAGCTGAATTTGCTCGTGACCTGAGCAGAGGAGACAAGCGGGGTAAGGCAAAGAGCGGCGCCTCACGTCAGATTGAGCAATCCCTCACAAAGCGGAGCTAGTGAGAAATTAGCACCTCCTGTATAATGCCTCCCTGCTCTGTAACAAAGATGCAAGTGAGGAAATATTCCCTCCTGTATAATGCCTCCCTGCTGTGTTACAAAGATGCTTGATGGATTTTACCCCGATATATATATGTAACAGTATGTAACCATAATGATTTACCCCGATGAATCTGCCACAAAATACAACAATGCAAATGCAGACGAATGGAAAGCCACCAGTACGTTTAATTATTAGCCAAGATTACATTGATATCCGAGTGTTTCCGAGGGGATTGTTTAATGTCTGTCATCCATTTAACATCATACAACGTCGTTGTGATCACTTTGAACCCAACGATCTTTTTTTTAATGTATTGGTGAGCTGAGTTTGAGAAATTAAACTGTGCAGCTAAAGTTGTGTTTTTTGGTTGCTATAGTTATCTAGTTGCTATGCTAGCTAGCTCAAGAGACTTAAATAACCTAAACGATTTAAATGGAAGCGTTCAATTCGCATGTAATGATAGCTAGTTATCGAGCTGATGTTATAGTTTCCCCGATTTAACTCATTGTATTTCAATGGGTAAAGGTAAAAATCCTCAGGGTGCCTGTGCATCTTCGCATGAAATAATATATTAGCCTACCAGTTATTAACACGAGTTCTCTAGCTACCAACTGCCAACTCGTTGTACCTATCATAGGTGTGTGTGAAGAATGCTGAGATAAAATATGAAAAACAACCAGTAGTCAATGTGCAAGCTGCCAATTGAATTATGTTTTAATAAACTCTATTGACTTCACATATTTTTCACATATCTGACTCTGAAAGCCAGCTACGAGCTCACCGCACGGCACTGGTCTACATGAATAGAATTCTTCATCAACAGCGGGAGCCAAAACAGCATAGCATCCTGGTAACAGTAGTGAGGGTATTACAAAAAAGAAGTACAGCCGATCCTATTGGCTCTTTGTCAACGCAAGGGACGGATCATAAAACGGCTTGAAAAATAGACTGGATGACTTTGTCCGTCGTCTATTATAAACTAATGTTCCAGATGCCAATCCACCATTGAGTGACAGTAAATCACGTTGTTATCTTCTTTCTTTCTTTATTAAACTTTCTTTACATGCATTTGCTTGTGTGTGTGTGTGTGTGTGTGGTTTCTGAAATAAGGATACAATAATAAGTATTACTAACATTGCATGGCTAACAGATCAACTCAACTTGCAATCTTCTGCAATACAAACTTGGCCACTAGATGGCACTCCAACATAAGGCAATGGCTGTAGCCACAGTAGCTTCTATGAGAAAATGTAGCAGGCACATGTTCATGGAACTATTCATTATTACAGCTAGATTTCTTAACTTAATATCACACATAACCAACAGGGTAAATATTAAGATTCTTCATGTCAAATTCCAACTCAGGGATATTTAAATAGTGCCCATTTGGCAGAATGAGGTTAGCATGACTTGCAGAAATGAGCGCATGGTTAGTTAGCTCTTGCAGCTGCAAACTCTCAACTTCTCCTACATACATCATACATTCTTATAACACAGTCAATACAAAACACATATCAACTTAACAGTACTTACATCTTAATGGACGCACACTAACACAGGTAAACTGGAAATACAGCAGCAGGAACTCACAGCCCTCGTCACCAACTACGGAGACGTTAGATATTGGGCCAAACCATTACATGGACTAATCCAAACTAAAGGGGGGGAAACGGAACAGTCCAAGTGAGAGGGCCTTTTTCACACGGCTTATATGTGAGCTTTAGGGCTGGTTGGATGTCAACACAGGCACGAGGCTGCCAGCTACACGATTCATTTTTCGATTTGTTGGGTAATGCGTAGGATATTCAAGTCAAGCGTAGCGGCGTAATTAGGGCCTGGAAATCGTATCTGCTACGCCAAAATCGTGTATGTTGGCAGCTCTGGTTATCTGATCACAGGTTTGTCCTTGGGCAGTGGGTGACTTATCCTCAGAGCAACACATGGGGATTCCAGGGGACTTAATCCGGCTGTGGCTGTTGGCTATTAAACTGTACAGGCAGCCTCCACCTGAACAGAAAGGGAACCATACTGTTCCCATTAGCAACACCTCACAGTGAAATATGCACTGTCAATGCTTCAACATGGTGGCCATTGGGTAAGTGTAGGAGCTGCTATATTTATATCCATTTCCATTCACAAGCCAACCCCAGACACACCAAGAGGGATTACTGTCAATGTCCAGATCACGCAGATATCCAGAGACCACCAGGATTACGTCTTATAGATCATCTCTGTGAACTAAACCAAGTCTAATCAAGCATTATTTTTATTGTCATTATGGAAACAGGACTGCATAATAATGCAGTTGTATATTACACCATTATGCTACACATTGAAAACAGGACATGAGCAAAACCGTTGTGCATTCATGTTATAAAGTGGATTCTTTAAGTTAGACAGAAGGATGCCTCTTCTCGTTGGTTAAACCTCTTCAACATTGTTGGACGACATGTCCTGCAAACTGAACGACTTGTCCAGCATCGCACTTGCCGACTAAAGAACCACTTGAAAGTCATTAACAAATCCTTTACTTTAAATAGGATTTTAGAATTGATTTTGTTTAAGTAATTTCATTCTTCAATTACTTAAACAAAATCATATTTATGTGTAGGTGTCCCAAAACTTTTGTCTATATAGTGTATGCTGTTATGGAACACAGTGCTAATTATAGGAAATGGTTCCACCTGATGGTGACGCAAGATATGTTAGTATTACATTTTTTAGTATTTAGTTTTTATTTCTCTTGTCTTTTTGTTGTAATTCGAACATCTTGCCAAAGGACTACAGTTGAAAATTAGCCTGCTGGCTAACACTGGCACATTTACAGAAATGTTGATCAATGTGCACTGTCCTTTAAATAAATAAATGAAATGAAATGAAGATTGAAGGTCACAAACATGTCAGGCTTCCTCTCAGGGAACATGAGTATATACAACACATTTCATGACAATCTGTATAAACACATGAGCTTGCACTGTTTTTATTTGTTATTTTTCATGTCTTGTGAATTGCACTGCAGGAACCTGCGATCTAACTGTTTCATACATTACATAATTCCACAGTAGTTTTGAATGTCAGGACCTCTGAAGTAAATGAGCAGATCTTGTAATGTATAAAGGCCTTTAACTTCAAACATCATTCAATCAAGAAACATCTGACTGAAATAATCTAGCTACAATATTAGCGTTGGATGTTTTAAACCTTAAATGATGTCCGTAAACACTGACAAACACCAACACACCCTCTTCTTGAGGTGTGTGAGGCAGTGCTCTCTGTTGTCAGCAAACATTCACTCCTAACAGCGTCCTAGAAAAACTCCTGAATCAGGAGCTGCAGCATCTTTTTATGCCATAACTTTGTGCAAGGTTAGCATGGAGCAAGGGCGTGTTCAGAGAACATCGAGCTGCTCTGTTTCCTTCCTGTCCGTCCTCCAGGGGGAACCGGCCTCAGACACAGTAAACACAATCTCTGATAAAAACTAACTTTCCATCCAGCAGTGTTGTCTCCTTTCACTTTAGCTGCTTGATTCATTTTCCCTCAACCCTTTAACACAATGCTTAGGAGACCTGTTTCATAAAAAGAGGATATCATTCAGAGTTATTATTAGAAAGACAGAAGGAGGGCATGTGACGTTCACTGTTTCTGTTCCTCTCGTTCTCTCTGAACAACTTCCTGCCAGCATCTCGGCACAGGACTAAAGGCTAACCAGAGAAAACACACCAGAACACGTTTCATATGGTGTTATCCTTTCAAGCTCCAACTACTCACTGTCTCCTCTCACAGCAGAGCAGATAGCAGCCTTCCAGGATCCACACACACACACACACACTCCGTTTAATATGTTGACATAAATACTCTTTTCCTTCCTGAGGTCTGTCGCTGATTTTCTGGTCATTGAGACACACACAGAGAAACTATTGATGAGACGTCAAACAGATAAGACATTGGGTCTTTAAGGCCCGGGGCCAGATCAGAGACATACAGGTCTGACCAGATATTTATGTTTCCTCTGCTGAGGAAGTTGTGTGTTCAGTTTGTTTGTGTCATCCCTCTAGATTCAGCCCACTTTATAAAGATACTGAATCCAAATACTGAAGGTCCTTATTCAAAATTAAGAGGAACAGAAGCTTCATTGATTGGTATGATATTAAAGAGTAAAAGTTCAGGCCGTAATTCTAACTCCTGTAACTTTCACAGTCAGATTTGTGAGAACTACAGAAAGTCCTTAATAGTGTTGATTTGAATTTAAATCAACTAACAGTTATGTTCAATAAATTCAATATTTCAAAATTTCAATAAAGCATGAAAATCCATATATTTTCGGAATTCAGGGTTCAGAACTAAGTCACTTATAGTCAGTAACAATTTTTCACTGCCGGATCTTGAATATGAGTTTTGGTCTATCATACACTCGCACATATGTGACTCAACTGTAAAATATAAATAAACACAGCATTGCTACAACACACAAACCCACGGTTTCTCCCTCAGCATAAACCGGTTCTGAGCACCTGGGCAGAAATACATTATAGTCCAAAACACAAAAGTACCAAATGCTGCAAAACAGGAAACAGACACATCAAAGTAAATGTCTTACCTGGTGCAGAGGAGCAGGTGTACATGGAAAGACAAAGACAGAGACAGGATCTGTTAAAGCTAGATAGGACACACTGAACAGTGTGAGACCAGGACATGCTGACACATGACAAGGTGGATATTAATACCATGCTGAGATTCTAAAACCTTGGAAAAAGTCTGACTTTTCAACATGTGGCATTGATGGACTTCTTCAACCCTGCTGGACAACATATCCTCCAAACTGACTGACATCACTGTCCTCTTTCAGAACTGTTGTTAGATCATCTGTTCCTATCGGTACAACCTGGTTTGACATCTGTCACTTGCAGGATGGATCATAGCATTCCCAAGTGACGCTCCAGAACGCTGTGTCACGTACAGTATATTGGCAGGACCATACTATGGGATGTTGTGGCTCTATAGAGAATCCATATACAGTAGGAGTGGAAAAGAATAGATTTTCTAGGTGAAATAAATTCAAATAAAGGAGCTAATTTTCTTCTTAAAGTGTGCTGGATCTGACGCAGTGTTCAGTGTAGCAGAGAGAAGAACAACACGATCCATCAGAAGCACTTCTACTCCTGCTTTTGGAGAGTGTTACCCAGGAAAAGAGGTAAAGTAACATCACTAAAGGGTTTCCTCCTCTTTATTAACAATTATCATTTAAAGCACCTGCCTAATAAGAAAAGGTGTTTTTTTGTTTTTTATTACTTTATTTTCTTTTTTCTTAAACAACACATACAGTGTCAAAGACAAACAGGAACTGGTGTGCAGGTTGTCAATTTTTTTTTACCTCCCCCCCAACAGAATAAGACAACATCTATAGTACAACATCATTTAAAATGATAGACAAACAAATGGTTGAAATCACAGCATAAAATACAGAAACACATACAGATAAATGTTTTCTGTATTCTAATAATGTTTTTTGTTTTTTTTTATAAATAAAAGATGATGAATCAGTCAAGCAAGAGTACACAGCTTCAAACTTTTGATGTATGTTAAAAATGGTTGCCATGTCCTATACAATGTACAAGTGGAGCCCCTTTATTTGTGTAGAAACTTCATAAGTTCTGTCACCCAGTGGACATGAGTGGGAGACGCCTCCTGCTTCCACCTCAGAATTATAAGTCGCCTAGCAATCAGTGACGCAAAAGCAACAGCGTTTGAATAATGCCTGGAAAAGACAATGTCGTCCGGGATGACTCCAAAAAGAGGAGAAGGAGTACATTTCAAAACATATCAAATATAGACGTCCAATAATCATGATGATTTGGACATGTCCAGAAAGTTTGAATGACGGACCCTGTTACTGACTTACATCTGTTGCATAAGGGATCTACCCCTGGATATATCTTTGCTAGCTTTCCCTTTTATAAATGAAGGCGGAGTAAGAAAAGATGTTTTAGAAATATGAAATATAAACAAGAACATATCACATAAAAAGATAAGTTATATGTTGGTTAGGAAGATATCAAATCTACACACTAGTAATACCATGTACATGTTGCAAGGCTACACACACCTGTTTCACTACAGTCACACTCAGAACACACTGATGATGTGCAGGGATGTCAGCAGCACACATTCTAATAATGATCTCTGAAAATCATCAGCCTTTGATCGGCCTCCTGATGCCTCCATGCATATCAGAGACGGCTATGATGGGATGATGGTGATCAGGACACATGATGAATGTAACAGTGACAGAGTGCCAGTCTCAATACTTTACTCAGTGAGAAACATATCATCTTTACAAATCATCCACACCCCTCCTTCCCTCATCACCATGGTAACACACACTCTAAACTTCCAGTTGAGGACGAGGCAGAGCAGTCAAATAGCTTTCAGAGTCAAATGCTCCTTCCTGTAATTATCCCCAAAGATCTGACACATCTAATGTGTGTGTGTGTGTGTGTGTGTGTGTGTGTGTGTGTGTGTGTGTGTGTGTGTGTGTGTGTGTGTGTGTGTGTGTGTGTTATATAGGGTGGGTTAAAGCAGGGAGCGTGACTTCCTTCCCAAACATAAGACCACCACAGATGAAAAACTAAACAAGAGTTTACACAATACAGCAGCACACACACTGATGAACACACACACACACACACACACACACACACACACACACACACACACACACACACACACACACACACACACACACACACACACACACACACACACACACACACACACACACACACACACACACACACAGCGTGTTTGTTGTTATTGAATTATATTGACTCTGTTGTCAATGGATACGCCCTGCAGGTGGTGGCAACAGAGGGGACTGTAGGCCCCAGGGCCAACACACACAAACACACACACACACACACACACACACACACACACACACCGAACACACACACACACACACACACACACACACACACACACACACACACACACACACACACACACGCAGATCAATAGCAGTGTTTCAGGCTGTGTCTTTACTGCATTCACATTTTATTCAGACAGTTTTTTGCTGCTTCATTTGATCATGTTTCTTTATTGACTGATCCTTAAAAATGTTTCTCCAATTATCATTTGGTTTATAAAATGTTGGAAAATACTTTTCTGTGGACAGTATTGATGATTGAGGCAAATGGATCTACGCAATTATAAAAATGTTAAACGTATTTCATACTTATTCCAAATGATAAAAGAACAGTTAACTGTTGTCAATCATGGATAACCCCACCCACCCTCTCCACCTGCCACACCTGCCTGGACAGACAGCGGAGCTCCTTCTCTACAGAATGCTGTCACAAGGACAGGTACAGGAGAACATTCCTGCCCACTGCAATAACCCTTTACAATCATTTCCTCTGGCTGCAGAGACTCTCTGTGAACTGGGACACAACATTCACACTCTACATTTATATTTTATTTAATATTCCATTCATTGCACTATTATGTATATGATATCCTGCTTTATATTTGGTTAATTTCAGTAGTGTTTAATTGTCTGACAGTTTATAGATTATTTATATTCATAGTGAACTGTATATACACTGCCTGGCCAAAAAAAAGGTCACACTAATACTCGTTGGACCGCCTTTAGCTTTGATTACAGAATGCATTCGCTGTGGTATCGCTTCCACAAGCTTCTGCAATGTCACAACATTTATTTCTGTCTTGCATACATTTTTTGCCAAGATCTTGTATTGATGACGGGAGATTCGGACCACTGCGCAGTATTCTCCAGCACATCCCAAAGATTCTCAATCGGGTTCAGGTCTGGACTCTGGTGGTCAATCCATGTGTGAATATCATGTCTCATGCTCCCTGAACCACTCTTTCACAATTTGAGCCCGATGGATCCTGGCATTGTCATCTTGGAACATGCCCGTGCCATCAGGGAAGAAAACATCCATTGATGGAATAACCTGGTCCTTCAGTATATTCAGGTAGTCAGCTGACCTCATTCTTTGGGCACGTTGCTGAACCTAGACCAGAACAACTGCAGCAACCCCAGATCATAGCACTGCCCCCACAGGCTTGTGACCTTTTTTTTGGCCGGGCAGTGTATGTCTTTTCTCTAATGCCAGTTTACTTTTATTTATATTTCTTCTTTTTTCTACACTTTAGCATTGTTTATTTCCCAAAAAATTCTCTGCCTTGTATTGTATTATGCCGCTGCAACACAAACTTTTCCCAGTTTGGGATTATTAAAGTCATTTTTATCTTAAAGGTGCCATAGAATGCATCTATGTGGTATTTTAAATTGTTCTCTGATGTCTACAAAGAAGGTATATAACTTTGGTTGATCCAAAAAATGTCCAGATGCAGTTTTATAGGCCCATTTATAACCCTATGATTTGGTCCTAGAATGAATCAAGCTGAATTGCCTTATTTGGGGACTCATTTAAATAGTTATGACAAGCTCTGCTCTGAGAGCCCACAGAAGTAAGTGAAGTTCGTGAAACTGTGAGGGATGAACCATGGAGGCTATTGGCATCCAATGTTCCATGTCTGAGCCTTTATCGGAGGAGGAAACTGATGAATTTGAAGAACAGCCAGTTGGTCGGAGATTGGAGAGCAACGTTACAGCGTGGTAAGTGTTAGCGTTAGTGTTTCCAGCAGCTGGTGTATGCAAATGTTGGGGCTGGACTAACGTATGTTATGCAACACACAGGGATTGTTGTAATTCGCCCGTTTTACCGCTGAGATATGCATATTCATGATTTGCACGTGAAGGAGGAAACAATGGTGTTTGAGGTTCCCGGTATGTCAGTTCAATGTACCGAACTCTCCTTGTTCAACTTTGCCAAGGTCAATACAGTTTTCCATTCTACGGCACCTTTAAATGATAAGGCTTCAGGAGGAAAATAACAACGCATTGACACTCAAGGAGATGCCTGTTACCAACCTGACTGCAAAGCACTTCTCTATTACACAGTGTTTATTGTTCAAGTGTGAAACTAATAAAGTGTGGCCCCCACAGACCCTCCCTCCAGTGATGGCGAGGATAACGGACAGCTTTGTGTCTACATGCTGACGGACACTCCTCTGGTTTGGTTCTTCATTGATCCAGGGGCGAGTGACTAAACATTAATGCTCTTCTTCTAGCAGTTTCACACAGTCAAAACATATTCCCTGCGGGGGGGCTGCCAGAGGTCAAGTGTCTTGCTTCTGTCTACCTGTCTGCTTGGCTAAGTCTAGCTCTCTCTCCATTTAAGGCTGTTAGTCTGCAGAGACATGTCGGCTCTAATGGACTGCATATAAACACAGGAGAGGGGGGGAGGACTGAGATAGACTGCTGCAGCCACAGAAAAACAGTACACAAAGCAGGCTCAGAAACAGGGGAGAGATGAGCTGAAAAGCCCGTGAATTTAACCTCCAAACTGCACTAAATAACCCCACGAGTCAGTGAAACCTGCCGCTAACAAGCAGCTTTGTTCTGAAAGCTGTGCTACCGTGTTATTTCTACTGAAACTGTATGTCTTCAAAGGCAACAGCTGCCTTTCATTGTTGCACAAATCCGAGGTTATCACTGTTCTTATCAACAAAACTAAAGTCTTCACAGAGCTGACAAAATAAAGCCTTTAGGAAAAGCTGCTCTTTAACTTTGAAGTGTGTGAATCACTCCTGTAAAGTAAACGTCTGGAAGCCATCAGGACTGAGAGCTAAGGTGCTTTCAGCTGCCTCTCCTCTCATTGCTACAGGACTGGGTGTTTACCACTATGCTGTGCAAATTGTGTCAGAAGAATATTGTTTATTGTCAGATCAAATCAATCCAGATACAATTTAGTTAAACAGCTAAAGAATAAATCATTGAAAAGGAAACAGTTTGCTCTAATTTGATCATTGTAAAAAATAGTTGCAGCTTTGTGTTCCTGGAGCTAAGGTATCTGCAGCTCAGGACTCATGCTGGCACCAGGATCAGCCCTCTGAGCACCATCACCACTACATGTTGCCTTTGAGCCGCCCCAGGCTTTGAAACATAAAATGGTTTCCTACGGTATATCCTGATACAGGGTGGGTCATATTAGGTTATATGCTAACTTCACATTTGGAAATCCAACTGCATGCCAGATATGTCCTCAGTCCCCCTGTGAGTCCAGCTGAGGACAGCTGTTGATGCGGGTCATCTACAGCTGTGTGTCGGTCCAAACACTGTCCCCACTGCATTTCAAAACTGCACATGTCCGAACAGCTCAACAAGCTTTCCATCTGCAATCTGTTTGAATCCAAGTGCTTATTAGACAACCCGTGTTTCCTTTCCCCTCGGTATCAGGAGCTCACTCTCTCAGTGTTGCTTTCTGTTGGGTTAAGGGCGAGAAGGAGCTGCATGTCAAACATGAAAACGTGATGACATTTGAAAGAATTACTGTCTAATCGGATGGATTTAAAGTCCTCATTGTGTATTTGTTCAAACTCGAACTCAACAAAAGATTTTAATGTCATCACCAGTTTGGACAGGAGGACCCCTCTCTTCCTGATTTAATGATGACTAATGTGAGCCTTAGAAAACAGAGCAGGAGTGAAACATCCCAGCTGAACAGGTTAGAGCAGCCACATGCCTTGTGGGATTAACTATCATCAGATTGTGGTTTTACCTTCAACCCACAATGTCTAGACTCCAGTGGCGAGGATCCTGACAAGATAACAGCCAACTCCCTAACATGACAATGCCAACCTTTCCTTAATCCAGCTCACACCCAATGAGAGTTCAGGACACCTAAACCACATTTCCTATCTTCCTTAAACTCTCCTGGAAGTCTGTGTTGATGAATTTTTTCGAGAAAGTGATGTAGGGAAGGACGAGCGGCTTTTATATGCATCTCATCACATCTCTCCTGCTTCAGCTAAATGAACATGTTGGTATGTGTGTGTGCAGAGGCCAACAGAACCATCAGACACAGGAAGGACTACAAGCAGAAGAACAGGTTTGCCTGTCTGGCTCTATATTCTGCAGCACACAGTTGGAAAAAGAGGCAGCACTTTGAATGTAAAACAAAAGGTCTACATGACACCAAATTCACAGCATTTTTGAAATATCAGCAGTGCACAAGGGCCCATCCATTCAATCCACAACTGGTCTGCTGTCCTAGTTCCAGTGTCCCTGCTGGCCCGTCACACTTAGGCACACTCATATCAAACAGTCAGTGGACAAATGTCTATCAATGCACTGTTTTCATTCATTGAGTGGTGACGTAGACGAAAATGGACATGGCAGTAAAATCAGAGAGAAGCTAAGCTACAAGTTAGAGAATTTCCAAATCACTTTTGGGTAGCAGAGCAATTTTTTTTTTAAATAATCGGTTCCCAGTGTGAAGCTATTTTAGTTTTTAAAATCAGTAGAGGGGTTAGCCTGATAAAAAATGACCATGTAATATTTCATTGTTTCTCTTGAGTAATGCTGTTTGAGACGGCAGGTGTCTGTAGCGCTGGGGTTGAGACTGTACATTGAAATGTCTCTTTAGTGAGATGAAAACAGGGATATCATGAATGCTGATGGAATGGTCTGAAAGCTAACCTGCAGCCTTTATTGGGTGCAAAGTCATTCACACCACAAAACGACCAACATGCTGATAGTTTGGCCTGACAGAAGGAGAAGTCTGAAATATAAAGCTTGTCGTGTTGGCAGTGCCAGAAAAAATGTCCTGCTCATGAGATCAGAGGGTTTATCTCCTAATTTAGAGGCAGTGAGCATTTTAGATCAGAAGCTCTGATTCAAAGTGATGTTAAACATTTTAAAAGTCATTCTCAGTGGAGTATGAATATGTTCAGTTATTAATCACAACCTGCCCATTCCGTTCTGATATATACTAAGTGTATGGAGTCAATTTGACCCGATAATGGGATTAAAGGTCAGGGGTCACCACAAAAAGCACACTGCTGTGTGGTAGGTGAAAGCATAAAAACAGTCCAGTGTAAAGGTAACAGCAATAACTCTGTAACATTCATCACTGAACAATAACTCACATATCTGTCCCCCCTCCCAGTGTGCACTCTATTTGTTCAACGCAGCTATAAGTCAGTGTGAGAGCGACTGAGTGTCAGAGCCCAAAAGCAGCAAGCATAGTTAAACTGACCATTTCTCAGATGTGACCCGCCTTTAAAAAACAAAATAAAGCAGCAGCACCACAAACAAATCCATCATATTTCCCCCAGCATGTATCACATCTGAGCAGCTGAGCAGAAGCCATTATAGTCACACAACAAAAAGTCTTACCTGGGGAGGTGTGAGGAGTCGGACAGCAGATGGACATAGAGAGAAAAGACAGAAATAGAGTGTGTGAGCCACCGTGTTTAGAGAGGTGAAGCATCCTTTCAGACACTCTGACAGTCATCAGCAGTTCAAATACTCTTTAAAAAATAAATAATCGTCTGAAGAAATATATGCGAAAACGAACAATTAGGAATCGTCTCGGCTAAGAGGGGGCAGCCCTATTACTGACAAAGCATTCTGCAGACCATCAAGCCTTAATTTAAATCTGAAATCACACATTTTGGATTGGAAAACTATCATTTTTCCATTGTGAAACAAGGTGATCTGACCATCACCATTAATCTGATTATAATACATTGGTTCAAAACATACCACTATTTATATATCATCATTCATGCAAATAAGGCAAATTGAAATAAATAGAGGTGCAGTGTGTGTTTCTTTCTGAAAGGAAAGGTAAATGGATGTTAGAAAATATATGGTTTATTAGTGAGGAGGAGCTACTAGGATCCAACCTCAGAAGGACCTTCACTGTTCGGCTCTGAGTCCTAAGGAGAACGCCAGAAGTTAGCAATCAAATATTTATCTGATCTGCAACATTCCCAAATGGCCCATGAAAAGAGTTTTCACTTCAACAAGAGCTATCATTAAGGAAATAGTTTTAGGAAACCCACTCACTGTTTTATTTCTGCTTGGGAGTTGGTAGAATAACTCCTCTGAACCTGTGTCAACAGCTGAACTCTTTCTGGTGATTTGTTTTTGTGTGGAACGGACTAAACCAATGAGATATAAGGTTTCAAACATATTTTCCAGAACTTGGAACTATTACTTGAACCACGCTTTTGATTTGGATTGACACCCTCCCAGCGTTGGTTCAGATAATCTGTTGTTACATACTCACTCCCCATGTCTGCTGAAGAACAGAAGCTGAGTCATGTCTCATTTCTTTATATTTGGTGCTGCTACAGTCATTGTATCCACACTTGAATCAGTGAGCTCTACATGAGTACTGCTCCACAGTGAGTGACACCTCCTGCATCCTGCTGTGGATGTGGATGTGGGGGCCGGGCCTCAGAGAACCGCTGCAGCACAGCCAGCAAGGCTTTGAAACTGTCAACAGCACACATACCACAGGAAAGCACACAGTCTCAGCCTCAGTGTTGGCAGTGTGTGTGTTAATACACAAAACAGAGGATTAGATTAAGGCAGAGTGGTCATGAGCAGAGCACATGCTTCAGGGAGAGAAAACACTCCTCTCTTAACTCCCCCACTCCCCTTTCAAATATCCTGTCATCTCCTCCTCTCTAAGCTCCTTCTCTCCCTCCTCCCTCTTCAAAGTCTGCTCCTCTTCTGTCTGTACTTTCATCCACAACTTTGTAGCGACTCCTCTTCAAACTCATATTTCCTGACCTGCTCTCCAAGTGACTCCACTCTCTTCCCCAGCCGAGAGAGATTTTTTTCAAACCACTTTTATTAACAAATAAATTAAACAAACGTCAAATCAGAACAACTTCAATTCAGGAATTGAATGAAAACAATCTCATCATTCTCCACTGAAACCAAAGCATTGTTAAAGCACCACATATTTTGAAACTCCCCCACATTATCTGTCAGATGAAAATAACTGAAATCAGTTTTGACCCTCGCTGTCACCATGCATTTAAAGATCAGCACAGCATCACAAGCCATCGAGTTCCCAACTTTATTCCTCCTGGCCCAACAAAAACTTCAGGAGCTGACATTTAACCTTTTGTCTCTGGGTGTACCTGTAACCAAGGATAAACACTTTGGGGGAAAAAACCTCACCAAACAAAACAAACATCTGGGTCAGTAGCTGAAAGAGACAAAGGAGTCGATCACATTCTGAGAAACAGTGGAAGATGGTTTCCCTTTGGTCATAGAATGGACAGGTATCAGAAACAGCTGGGTTGATCACTGAAACAAAGGCATTGACAGCAACCGCGCCGTGGAGAATCCTCCACTGTAGATCCCCCAGGCTCTTTGTCAGCGGGGGCTTGTAAAGCGCTCTCCACTCAGGCGTCTGACTCTCAGTCAGGGCCAGGTTGGCTCTCCACCGGGTATCCACTCATCTTGACTTTCCCCAGATCCCACCACTGCTGAAGACTACTTTACTCACTTTTACAATTACGGTAGTTTTGCCAAAAAATGTGAATACTTTTTTTAAATGATTATCAGCCAACAGAAACATTGAAGTGCCAATACGCACTATTGCACTTCACATAATTAATAAAAACTGAAACCTGGACAAGGGAATGGTCAGGAAAAGCAACACGACTAATGGAGCAGCTCCTGCTTGTATTAATGTGGTAATTAAAACAGTACACTTGGTCCAGTCTGGCTAGAGACAACAGATTGTCCCTACAATGCACCCAGGTGTACTGCCGCTGACTCGGGTGAAAATGCCTCCAAATATCACAAAGCTCAAAAGATGCTGTGATCCTCATTAAGGCACTCTTAGATGCAGCATGCAGTTCCCAGGTGGTTCCTGTCCAGCGCAGGGTTTTCATAATGCAACTGGATAGCACCTTTCAATAGATCAGGGGTGTCCAAACTGCGGCCAATTTCCAATCGGCCCTCAGCAGATTTTAAAAGTGTAATGGAATATGGCCCCCACTTAAAACTTGTGCAGGTCTTATATTGTACTACTTAAATATTTATGTTGATATATAGTAGTATTCATGTGTTTATAAACCCACTTTTAAAGTAAAGGTAGTCAATTAAAGTTCCAAACACTTTCTAACGAACCTTAGTTGATAAAAAAAAAAAACTTATTTGCATAACAAGCTTGAAATATACCTTTCATATTTCCCGTTATTATGATCACTCTGAGCCTTCTGTTTAAGGAATGAATTGCAACAGAATAAATGAACCCTACGGAGAGCTGGGATGAAGGCTGTTTAAAAAGTATCAAGCATATTTTTCCTACATTTGATTGATTTTGCTAACTTGTAACTTAACTCATGAGGCAATAAACCTCACCCCACCTATTTGTGTGTTTTTCTCAAAAAAAAGCTTGGACACCCTGCATCAGACGCTCCCTGTATATAATGTGCTCATGATGTCTTTAAATGAAGCCATGTAAAAGACTGTCTACGGCATTAAACTTGACTAAATACAGTTTACACACAAATATAAAATATTTATTTACCTTACTGACATATGAGCAGTATTAAGAGGTATTCTGTACATTGTGTTAATATTTTAAACTGTGGTACAGTTAGTAAAGTGATCGATGGGATTCTCTGAAAAGCCCTGGTTATGACTGCAGTAACCCAGCGTGTATAACATATTTGTGTTCACAAACCTGGATCATAACTTCCTAACCTTCTCCTCTCTAGTGTCTACCCTCTTCCTCCTTGCTCACAGACAGACCCTCCCCTCTTACATAAAGTCATTAGTGGAGGTGCTTCACTGATGCTGTGAACACTGTCTGGATTTCCTCTCCTCAGTCCTCTGTTCGCTGCTTCCTCACAGACTGATTTCTCCTCTGTAAAGTGAAGGGGTCCCTTCTCACAATATTTAGACTCCCACGCATGAGAGGAAGATGTTGTAGCAGCAATGGAACACAAAGGAGCAGGGAGGATGATATAGAACAGATTACAGTAGAGAGGGGGTTCTCTGAGAGATGACAAGCCCCAGATAGAGGAAGAGGAGCGCTGACACTAAGCCGACAGAGAGGAACACTATCACGCTGAACACCGGCACATCTACTACTGCCATTCCTTTGTTCTTCCTTCCCTGATTATAGAGCTTTAAATGCCCAGCATCACTGCAAACAAAGAGTCAGCTCCTCGTCATCCCAGTGGAGTCCTATTTCCATGTATGCACCTAAAACGGACATGAAAATGAAAAGACAACCAAAAGCATTCATCCTCTTCTAGATGAACACTTAAACACAGATTACATTTTAACTTTTCAACACAGGTCGTACAAATGCATCCATTCAACACACAACTGTCAACTGTAGTAACTGAGATGATGCTCATTTATCCCCATGTTCCCCTGCTCCAGAGAAACATCAGCACTGTGCCACAGAGCAGAGCTGTCAGTGAGCGGACATCAGATCTCAGATCTGACTTCAGTCCGTGGGGGAAAGCTCAGCAGAGGAAGTTCAGATCCCAAAAGGGGAGACAATCAGAGGGATTTGGAAATGTATTGTCCAATTGTGGGTTTTTTTTCTGAAAGACCCTGAGACTACCATATAAGATATATTCTGTGTGTCCAGAAAGTAACCATGCCCGTTTTTTGTTTTAATTTGAAATATGTAACCAATGCCTAAATAGTTCATTTATGGTTTTATGATTTTTTATTTCAACATTGTTTACAAACCTAAAGGAAAGGAGAGTGAGATTTCACTAAAGATCTTTTGAAAAACAGCTTCCTGAGACACTGACGGTCAGTATTACTCCTGATGATGGAGCTGTTGTCATGGTAATGTACACAGGGACCGTTGTGTGGATTGGTATGTTTCTGCTCATCCTCAGATGTTTGTTTATGTGTGTGTGCGTCAGCAAATTGAATGCAAACAATAAACCAGTGCTGCTGCAGCCAGACTTCCTGCCAAGCGTGGGCTTACTGAAGATCATCTCCACAGAAACACCGACACAACACCTCATTCTTCCTCTGCTCCGTGTTACTACAGCTTTACTACGCTTATCCCCAACATACATCTTTGTAGGCCTAGTACGAGGGGGGGTATTTATTTCACAGCATCACAACAGGTAAAGGGATACTTCACCCAAACAGGATTCTGCTTCTTCCACTCCAATGGCTTTGTGAGCGAACATACACTATATAGACAAAAGCACAATGCCAAGTGTGGGATGGAGGGGTGCAAAGCACGCCCCCACTGGACATATATTAAACACAAACGGTCTCTGAACTACAAAAGTTGATGTGTATTTTTGATTTCTCTGCTAACAGTTGTATACTTTGATGATATATTTTAAAAGCTGTGCAGCCTAGCTAACAGCTAGCTTAACGGTCACATCTAAATGATGTTCCCTTGCTTTTAAAAGTGTTAGAATATGTCACAAAAGAGGGGAAATTTCAAGCTTTGTCTGTAAAACTATCAATCATTATGTAGTTAATGATTTTAGCTTGATGTGGTTATAATTTGTAAGGTTAGTTTAACTTTTACCTCTTGACCAAAAGTAAATGGACATTTTTTTCCCCTCTTTTTTTTATTTGCTTGATTTAAAAATGTGAGAGGTTGCTTAGGGTAATAGTCGGTCAAGTCCTTCTAAGGCATAGTTCACTAACTGGCAGACCGAGGTCCGGGTCCGGACCCTGACGCCGACCTATACGGACATGGACCTATAATCAATACATTATTGATGGATTTTCATTTTGATGGGGCAGTTCCATTTTAACCAGCGCCAACAGGGGGCGAAAGAGATGAGTGAGCGATACAGGGAGATAAACACAAGAAGAAGAGACAAGTTAGCACAAGACAGAGAGAGAAGAGTGATTGAAGAGATGAGTTAGCGGGAGACAGAGAGAGAAGTTGGAGAGAAGAGTGAGTGAAGAGACGAGTTAGCGGGAGACAGAGAGAGAAGATGGAGAGAAGAGTGAGGGGAGCGATGAGTTAGTGGGAGACAGAGAAGACAGAGAGAAGAGTGAGGGGAGAGACGAGTTAGCGGGAGACAGAGAGAGAAGATGGAGAGAAGAGTGAGTGAAGAGACGAGTTAGCGGGAGAGAGAAGACAGAGAGAAGAGTGAGGGGAGAGACGAGTTAGCGGGAGACAGAGAAAGCAGAGAGAAGAGTGAGGGGAGCGATGAGTAAGTGGGAGACAGAGAAGACAGAGAGAAGAGTGATGGGAGAGACGAGTTACCGGGAGACAGAGAGAGAGAGAGAGAGAGAGAGAGAGAGAGAGAGAGAGAGAGAGAGAGAGAGAGAGAGAGAGAGAGCGAAGGTGGTGAGTGGAGCACCAATGAGCACCTTCACATGTGTATGAGAATGACCTGACACCATTTCAGCCCCAATTTAATATCTGGGCCGGACAGGCTAGAGCGCAGTTCTCTCACTGAACTAAAGACAGTCAGTGAGGGAGTGGAATATAAGAGGGACAGAAAGACAAACCTTAAAACTGTTCAATTTTTATGATGTGTTCGGACTGATATGTTCTATAATTGGCTGAAACTGTTAAGATGTGAAACGGTAACAAAGAGAAAGGGAAACTCAAGCTGTTGGTGCTGTACTTTATTTAACCTTTCTAAAAGTAAGCTCTTTTAAGATGCACACATTTCAAAAGCAATTTTATTTATTTCCTATATTTTTTTTTTTAATGCAGCCCGAGTGGAACATGAAAAATATCTACAGTATTAAACTGTATATCTGTATAGTTCAAGAGACAATAAATATTGTTGTTTTTGAATTGTGCTAAGGTTGATGAGACAGTCAGTTGTTGATTACATGCAGACGTTGATACAGCTACTAGGTCACAGCTAATGTATATCACACTCATTCATAACGCCAGTTAGACATTTTGATGTTCCGGACCTTTGCTCCTTTGACATTTTCTCTAACTGGACCTCGTTGAACATTAGTTGAATACCCCTGCTGTAAGGTAAAGAAAAACAACTTCAAATGTAACGCACTGATGGAGTTTTTATTTTTTAATTTAAAAGCTTTTTTGGCATGATCAGCGCACAGACAGAGTTCTACAATTTAATTTCTAATATATCACTTTTGCTTGCATAAGGGATGGAATGCAAGACTTTACTTAAAGTTTTAATAGGTTTACTCAGGAAAAGAATACATCTTCCACCACTGGGTTTGTCCACAGGCTTTTGGGACATGGAATGATTTTAACATCAATCTTAGATTTTTGTTAAGTGAATTCAAAAAAACTTTGAATTTATAAATGGTTTCCCTCTTATTGAAAGGTGTGTTTGTTTTTATCAAAACACAAAGTAAATGTTAACTTAGAATTGATATTGATTGATAGGATTGATTGATGGAATAGGATAACTCATACATGTTACAATAGTGCATATAAACATTTAGATTTTTTATGACAATATACAGGAATCATTATTTTTGGCATGAAGTGCATTGTGTGATCAATTCTCCAACTTTAAATTTCAGATTTCCAAGTTGTCGGGGAGTGGCCCAATTTATCGATGAAAGCCAGCGTCTCAAACAGTACAGTAAGTATTCTTATCCTGCACCTCACACCCTGCATTATGTTAATGGGTGGAACAATAGTTATAATATACAACCAGTGTTGATTATTTACACATATCTCTCTCTCTTTCTCTAGGTTTTGAATGTGAAGATGCAAACAGTGTAATGACACTCAATCTACAAGGTACAAATTACTGAAGCACTATAAGTTTTGTCAGAGATACCCATATCCATGCACATGAATGCCCATGCTCTTTCAAAACATGGAATGCTCTTAAAACACATTTCAGTAGATGCAGAGCTGCCAACATTGTGTTTTCGAAAATAGTAGCAAGCCGAGCGGAGCGAGGCAAATTTTTTTTCAAAGCCGGGGGTCCGAGGTCCGCCGAAGCCCCCTGAATGCCCCCTTATTTCATTTTTACTTTACTTATTTCTATTTATCTTTTGTATTCAACTGTTATTATTTTATTGTAAATTGTATGTATATATAGTTCCCTATTCCTTTTCCTATCACCCTGCTGCTATAACATGTGCAATTCCCTTACAGGATTAATAAAAGTTATCTTATCTTATCAGAAGCCAGAGACTTTACATGCTCTGAGATGCAATCTAGGTCATATTAGGACATGTTTTTCGTGTATAATTTCTCCTTTTCCCTGTACTGTTGCACAGAATTAAACACCAACATACCCAAAAAAATATTTTTATCAACCGAACAGAATTCATCATGAAACAATACTGAACAATAACACATGAAAAACCTTTACACAGCCTTTTTTTAGAACAGAGTTCAACTCAAGGGAACCTTTGGCTGTGACATGACCATCTCATCAACCTCTCACTTTAGATGGTCATAGGTTGCTGACTTGGCCTTGGCAAGAGTTGTCTTGGAGTACGCCTGCTTGTAGCAGACAGACCCCTTTGCCACCATGAATTGTTTGTGGGTAATGAGGTTACTCAGGGTCTCCATTCCCATACTAGGTCTGAACTCCGTTCTGTTTTTTGTGACAAGACTGAAGATGCGTTCGCAGTCTGCATTGGAATGGAAGATGCAGAGGATAGCCAGCATTACCTTGCAGAGTAAAGGGTACTTGAGATGGCCATTTCCATCCTTCAGCTGACTCATCAGGTGCCACTGTGTGTCTGGTCTGTCACAGCTGGTGATGCTTTCTGGCAGAGCATCGGTTTGGTAGGTCATGAATTGACCCTCAAGCTTGTCCATCTCCTCAGCACTCATCTTCAAGCAGGGGAATCTGCCTGTGAAGTACCTCACAGAATTGAAGTCTGCGCTGTCCCGTGCAGACATGTCAGCCACAGAAGCATTCCTTATCACTGGGTCATCATAGGGAAACTTCTTCACCATGTACTCAACAGCCTTCATGTAGAATGCCCGCACAGCGCTGAAGACCTGGGCAAGCTGCAGCTCCTCAAGCTCAGGGTGATCTCTTATGAAGTCTCTGGTGTTTTGCCCAATGAACAAGGTCTCATTGCTCTTCTGGTTGCTTGGTTCCCTGAATGGTACCTGGTGAACCTTAGCAGCTGCATTGATCACCTGAGGCTTCACAAATCGGTTCAAGAGATTCTTCAGCTGTGTGGTCAAAGTCCTGTGTAGTATTTGTATGCAGGGTTTGTCTAGCTGCAGCAGAGTGTTGGCCTCATCAAATATCGGCAGGACCGCACTTAGAAAGTAGCAGTAAAGATGGAATGTTGGGTCCTGCAGATGTTGACATGCCCTCTGCACTCTCTGTTGTGCCCCTGTCTTGGGCTGAGTGGCTCCAGTGCTAGATGTATTGGGCTGAGTGGGTGCAGTGCTAGATGTCTTGGGCTGAGTGGGTGCAGTGCTAGATGTTTTGGGCTGAGTGGGTGTAGTGGTAGATGTCTTGGGCTGAGTGTGTGCAGCGCTAGATGTCTTGGGCTGAGTGGGTGCAGTGCTAGATGTCTTGGGCTGAGTGGGTGCAGTGCTAGATGTCTTGGGCCGAGTGGGTGCAGCGCTAGATGTGTTGGGCTTTGCCGTTGCAGTCTTGGGCTGTGTGGTTGCAGCTGCTGGTGTTTTCTTTCCCTGACAGAATTTGGCTAGGTTTTGTTGGCGAAAGAGATAGCCTGCCAAATCAAACTGAGAATTGTCCTTGCTGCCGCTACTGTGGGTTGATGTGTCCTTGCTAACACTGTGGGTGGACTTGTCCTTGCTGCTGCTCTGCGTGGTCTTGTCCTTGCTGCTGCTCTGCGTGGTCTTGTCCTTGCTGCTGCTCTGCGTGGTCTTGTCCTTGCTGCTGTGCCCAGACTGTTCTGACTCCTGGCGATGCATTTATCTAAAGAGAGCCACCTCGTACTTACATGTTTAACAATCTTTCTCATTTCCACTCCACACAGATCCTGAAATTTCTTCAGTCCCTGTTTCCTCTTGCTGGATTTGTCTAGGTAGAAGTATATGTCCACCAGCAGCTCTTCAATGGACACTGGAAGCTGAGCAGCAGCTTTTTCTGCAGCTAGATGAATTAGATGGCACGGGCATCCCAGCACATATACTGCACTGTTTTTTTTGTTGATGTAGCCTGCCGTGCCAGCTTTGAGTCCCTGCATCACCATGGCATTATCTGCCCCAAAACTCATGCAGTTGTCCCAGGATATGCTACGTTTCTCAAGTTCATTGTCAATGAGTTTGAATATGTTCTGCCCAGTAGATGCCTCATGACACTCTGGCAAAGATAGGAGTACTGTCAGAACACGCCCAAGTCCTCGATCAAAGTACTTCACAACAAGAGGATACAGCTTACAGTCTCCATAGTCAGTGCTCCCATCCGTGGCTAGGGAGTATGGAGCTGTCCTCATTGCCTCCGTGATCACAGACGCATCCTCCTTGGCAAGAGCTCCAACAATGGCGCTGCTCTTTGTGCGACCAGACCCATACTTTCCTGCAATTGCAATCACAAAAATATTGCATTGTATTATCATGATTATACTCTAGATTACACAGAATTGCAGAATTACAATCATGATATTAATCCTCTGTAGAGTAAGTTGGCCTAGGCTATTTTTTTTTCACCTTTACATAAAATGAAAAATGTTTATTAGAATGATACAGTATCAGTAGGCTATAAATTAGCAATGATTAATTTGCAAGATTTAAATCAGATTATCAACCAGGGCAGTACTGTAACTGTTTTATATAGTCTGTACAGATTGTAGAGTGTATTGTGACAGTATACAGATATAAATCTATGCCTATGAATGCTTGAGATGAATTGAGGCTATTTGTCATTTGAGCCTTACCAGCGATTTTCGAGTCCGGAAACATCTTTTTCACCAGTGGCCCGATGTGGTCGGCCACCGCGATCGGGATGTTGTGTTCCACCAGAAAGTCCACAGCGAGCACTTCGGCATTTATGACACTGGTGTCACTGTCAACCGTAAAGAAGCCCGCGATGGGCCTTGTAGCTTCCACTGCCGCCTTGTATGACGTGTGTTTAGCAGTCCTGATGTGCTTTTCAACGTCGTGTCGGCCCCCATGCCTCACGCTAAAATCTGTCTTACACAACATACAGTAAGCGTGGAAGTCGTCCAGCCTCGACCGGGTGATGGTCGGCCATTCTGCGTTATATTCTAGCTTGAAGCGCTGTTCAGAAATTCGCCGCTTTTTCAGCGGAGGACAAGTACGTTCACCATCCATTTTTGATAGACTTCAACTGACAGCTCGCTCCGCGATTTCGCGGGCATAGTGTATTCACGAATTATCATTGGTCCATTAGAAATTAAGATAATAAAAACACAACACATATGTTAAATTATATAATGAAAAAAACCCAGATATTAATATGTTCTACTTATCTGTGCTATAAATGTAATTTTTGTATGATTCCAATGATCTTAAATAATTTTATAACCAAAATAGCTGAATTTGCTCGTGACCTGAGCAGAGGAGACAAGCGGGGTAAGGCAAAGAGCGGCGCCTCACGTCAGATTGAGCAATCCCTCACAAAGCGGAGCTAGTGAGAAATTAGCACCTCCTGTATAATGCCTCCCTGCTCTGTAACAAAGATGCAAGTGAGGAAATATTCCCTCCTGTATAATGCCTCCCTGCTGTGTTACAAAGATGCTTGATGGATTTTACCCCGATATATATATGTAACAGTATGTAACCATAATGATTTACCCCGATGAATCTGCCACAAAATACAACAATGCAAATGCAGACGAATGGAAAGCCACCAGTACGTTTAATTATTAGCCAAGATTACATTGATATCCGAGTGTTTCCGAGGGGATTGTTTAATGTCTGTCATCCATTTAACATCATACAACGTCGTTGTGATCACTTTGAACCCAACGATCTTTTTTTTAATGTATTGGTGAGCTGAGTTTGAGAAATTAAACTGTGCAGCTAAAGTTGTGTTTTTTGGTTGCTATAGTTATCTAGTTGCTATGCTAGCTAGCTCAAGAGACTTAAATAACCTAAACGATTTAAATGGAAGCGTTCAATTCGCATGTAATGATAGCTAGTTATCGAGCTGATGTTATAGTTTCCCCGATTTAACTCATTGTATTTCAATGGGTAAAGGTAAAAATCCTCAGGGTGCCTGTGCATCTTCGCATGAAATAATATATTAGCCTACCAGTTATTAACACGAGTTCTCTAGCTACCAACTGCCAACTCGTTGTACCTATCATAGGTGTGTGTGAAGAATGCTGAGATAAAATATGAAAAACAACCAGTAGTCAATGTGCAAGCTGCCAATTGAATTATGTTTTAATAAACTCTATTGACTTCACATATTTTTCACATATCTGACTCTGAAAGCCAGCTACGAGCTCACCGCACGGCACTGGTCTACATGAATAGAATTCTTCATCAACAGCGGGAGCCAAAACAGCATAGCATCCTGGTAACAGTAGTGAGGGTATTACAAAAAAGAAGTACAGCCGATCCTATTGGCTCTTTGTCAACGCAAGGGACGGATCATAAAACGGCTTGAAAAATAGACTGGATGACTTTGTCCGTCGTCTATTATAAACTAATGTTCCAGATGCCAATCCACCATTGAGTGACAGTAAATCACGTTGTTATCTTCTTTCTTTCTTTATTAAACTTTCTTTACATGCATTTGCTTGTGTGTGTGTGTGTGTGTGTGGTTTCTGAAATAAGGATACAATAATAAGTATTACTAACATTGCATGGCTAACAGATCAACTCAACTTGCAATCTTCTGCAATACAAACTTGGCCACTAGATGGCACTCCAACATAAGGCAATGGCTGTAGCCACAGTAGCTTCTATGAGAAAATGTAGCAGGCACATGTTCATGGAACTATTCATTATTACAGCTAGATTTCTTAACTTAATATCACACATAACCAACAGGGTAAATATTAAGATTCTTCATGTCAAATTCCAACTCAGGGATATTTAAATAGTGCCCATTTGGCAGAATGAGGTTAGCATGACTTGCAGAAATGAGCGCATGGTTAGTTAGCTCTTGCAGCTGCAAACTCTCAACTTCTCCTACATACATCATACATTCTTATAACACAGTCAATACAAAACACATATCAACTTAACAGTACTTACATCTTAATGGACGCACACTAACACAGGTAAACTGGAAATACAGCAGCAGGAACTCACAGCCCTCGTCACCAACTACGGAGACGTTAGATATTGGGCCAAACCATTACATGGACTAATCCAAACTAAAGGGGGGGAAACGGAACAGTCCAAGTGAGAGGGCCTTTTTCACACGGCTTATATGTGAGCTTTAGGGCTGGTTGGATGTCAACACAGGCACGAGGCTGCCAGCTACACGATTCATTTTTCGATTTGTTGGGTAATGCGTAGGATATTCAAGTCAAGCGTAGCGGCGTAATTAGGGCCTGGAAATCGTATCTGCTACGCCAAAATCGTGTATGTTGGCAGCTCTGTAGATGTTATGTTGAATCTTTACCTGTATTAAGTGCAGAGCTTGTAACATTCACATACTATTTGTGTTCAGGAAGTGTCTACTTGTCTAGTAGAGAGTACTTTTCACATATCAACACCCACTTGAATCGCTATGAAACTGTTTCTTGTATGTTTGACAACTGTTCTTTTCAAACTAGTATTTACACTACTTTTAACTCTCAGGGCAGGATGGCACTTAAACAGTAAAAGACTTTAAAGTTGGCGTAGTGAAAAGCAGCGCTGTACATGAGGATACCTCGTCTGAGGAAATTTCCACTGATCATGCAGAACTTGGCTCTGGTATAGTTGCTCACAATTTATTTGAACAAGACATAGAAAATGAGAATCTGAGAGACACTATTGTAAAGAAATTGGCTTCTCTTCTTTTAAAATGAGAGATTAACCCACATGTACCAAGCTCAGAAATTGACGAGTTCTTAGAAGAATTGCAGAAACATTTGAACCTGCATCACAATATGTAACAGGTAAATGCAGAATTCACCCACATAACCACCGTCTGCCTACCTTCATGTCTCAACTGGATCGCTATTCGTCCCAGTTGATGAAGGTTTTCAAAAAGCAGGATGCAATTTGGACCTGATCATGACAGCCATGGACAAGGTATGAAAATGTATGAAGTGGTGTAGTTTGGGCACTGTAACACCATATTCTCTTTATCTTTCTGTTTTTCTCCCTCTCATAAATATCTTTATACATTACTTCCCTAGTCTCTCACTTTTAAACCTCTCTGATCCCCTTTCTTTAACTTGCCAAAAATCAGCACACAAGCATAATCAGTATTCCTGTGTGAAGATTTTTTAAATGTGTTTGTCCCTCAGGATCCCGCTGTTCAAACACGACTGTCCTTAAAGCGCTCTGCGTATACCTGAATGAAAGTTCCGAGAGCTTCATAAAGGAATATTTGGTAAGTTGAAACATAGCCAAACAAATCATTATTAACCTTTTTTTGGTAAATCATAACACAATCAATCATTATTGACAATAATCCATGATCCTTTCATTTTCCATGTATAAATCAACTGCGTGAAAGACCTAATTTGAAATCCTTTGCTTACTTACTGCATGTAAAAACTTGCGCTTATATTGGCTAGGGCTCCAACACATTTAACATGATTGGCTAAGGGGTGGGACATACCTAAGCTGTTGAACAATTACAACAGAGCCAGCAAGCTAACCAATCAGAGCAGACTGGGCTGTGGTTTCAGACAGAGGGTGAAAAGCACTGCCTGCAGCACAGGCAGTATGAGATAAATAAAGAGACACTACATACTGACATACACCTGAACATCAGCAGGAGAGGACTCTTTAAAGTAGAGACCTACATACTGATATACACCTGAACATCAGCGGGAGAGGACTCTTTAAAGTAGAGACACTAAATACTGACATACACCTGAACATCATCAGGAGAGGACTCTTTAAAGTAGAGACTCTACATACTGATATACACCTGAACATCAGCAGGAGAGGACTCTTTAAAGTAGAGACTCTACATACTGACATACACCTGAACATCAGCAGGAGAGGACTCTTTAAAGTAGAGACACTACATACTGACATACACCTGAACATCAGCAGGAGAGGCTTTTTAAAGTAGAGACACTACATACTGATATACACCTGAACATCAGCAGGAGAGGACTCTTTAAAGTAGAGCCTCTACATACTGATATACACCTGAACATCAGCAGGAGAGGACTCTTTAAAGTAGAGACACTACATACTGATATACACCTGAACATCAGCAGGAGAGGACTCTTTAAAGTAGAGACACTACATACTGACATACACCTGAACATCAGCAGGAGAGGACTCTTTAAAGTAGAGACTCTACATACTGATATTCACCTGATCATCATCAGGAGAGGACTCTTTAAAGTAGAGACACTACATACTGATATACACCTGAACATCAGCAGGAGAGGCTCTTTAAAGTAGAGACGCTACATACTGATATACACCTGAACATCAGCAGGAGAGGACTCTTTAAAGTAGAGACACTACATACTGACATACACCTGAACATCAGCAGGAGAGGACTCTTTAAAGTAGAGACTCTACATACTGATATACACCTGAACATCAGCAGGAGAGGACTCTTTAAAGTAGAGACTCTACATACCTGAACATCAGCAGGAGAGGACTCTTTAAAGTAGAGACACTACATACTGATATACACCTGAACATCAGCAGGAGAGGACTCTTTAAAGTAGAGACACTACATACTGATATACACCTGGTTCTGAAAAACCGATTACAAGTAATCCCAAGGACAAAATACTGTGACAGAGATAACGTTCAGTTATCAATTGCCAAGCTGGTACAGACACTCACACACACACACTCACACACACACACACACACACACACACACACACACACACACACACACACACACACACACACACACACACACACACACACACACACACACACTTTGCATTCTTTTATTTATCTTATTTGCACTATGCATGTTGAGTTGTTGGAGGAGCATGGGATATAAGATTTTCATTGCCAACATATACGTTGTATCTGCTGTGCATATGACAAATAAAACCTTTGAACAAACACACACACACACACACACACACACACACACACACACACACACACACACACACACACACACACACACACACACACACACACAAAAACACACATACACAAACACACCAAATGTTTTTTTGCTTTTTTTTTTTTCAAGTTCAAGGCATATGCTCATTGTATAACAGAGGCAAAGATCCACTGTAACATATTATGTGCTTGAGCAATATATGTGATGTGTTTCATCTGTAAATGTTTGAACAGACATAAAAACACCATACTATGTCTTTCGGATTGAAGAAGAATTTAAAAAATGTTCATATATGTTATTGTTGTGGCTTTTCAGCGCACATCTTATCTTCTTGAGTCACAGTTTCTCAGAACTGTCAAATTCAGCAGCTGTTGTTGTTGTTTTTTGCACCTACCTCCAAAGAGCTGTTGGAGTTGAGTGTTTTTGTTGTTCAGTTGTCGTGGCATTGAGATGGTTTTTTGTAAAACAAAAATGCAATGTCATAAGCAGTGTTGTGTGTAACATGTTACAAAGTAACCAAAAAGTCCATGTTGTAAGGCTTACAACATGGACTTTTTGGTTGAAGTCAGTCTATTCCCTGTCTCCATTCAGATTGCCCCTGCACCTTTAGGACATATGGTGCATTACGGACACATTTGTCCAGGTATCACCCACAGACCACTGAGCCTGGCCAGCTCCTCTCTTTCACATGTCTAGTGTGTAGCTCATGCTGTTTCCACAATGAAACACAATTTTGTTTTTCTTGGTTGCCACCTAAAGAAGTTTGAGACTGAGTCTTGTGTCTTTAGAGACTGTGATAACAAGACAAATATATACACTACATTCCACAGTCACAAAAGTAGGAAACACAATTCTCATTCACTGGACGATTTTAAGGACTCTGTTTTTCATGCATTCCAAAGCCAAGCATGTGAAGAAAGTGACTTTGTGGAAAGTGAAGACTGTGGTGACTCTTCGTAAGGAGGATGAGGAATTGAACAAAACTATAATCAAGAGATTAGGTTTGCTCCTCCTTAAATTGAAATGTGTTTTCAATGTGTAAAATACATGCATTGATGAACTAGTGGAGACACTTAATTTCCTGACATCATCCGCAACTGGCACCAGTATTACAGACATAATACTTAGCAGTTTGAGGACGCATGGCTGTGCTATTGAAGATTGATGGTTTCAAAACTAGTAAATTATCTTTGCCAGCTAAATCCTTTAGCTGTCGCTTTCGGGTTGGATGGCCTTTAAGCACGCACTATAGGAGAGATCAGTTTTTCAAGGCGCATCTGTCACTGACTGAGCCAGTTGAGTACATACTTGACAGTAGGAAAAAAAATACATCCCAGTATGTACCTATTCTTCCGATATTGTCATAGTTTTTGGACAACAAACACATTCAAGGCACAATATTGCAGAATAAAAGACAATCTGATGTCTCCTCTGGATACAAATCATTGCATGATGGATTTTACCTCAGACAGAACAGCTTGTTATCAGGGAATGAACTTAAATTTCCATTGATTCTCTACATAGATGACTTTGAAGTATGCAACCCTCTGGGGAAATCCTGCAAGAAGCATAAAGTCACAGCTGTGTACTGGGTGTTCGCAGACATTCCTGCTACTTTGCGATCTACTCTAACTTCTATTTACCTTGCCATTCTTTGTAAGGCAGGTGATGTTAAGCAATACGGATACTCAAAAATGTTGGAGCCACTGCTAAAAGATTTGAAATCATTTGAAGATGATGGTGTTTTTGTGCCAAGTCTGGGAAAAGCAGTCAAAGGGACTGTATTTTCAGTAGTTACTGACAATCTTGGAGCTCACTCCCTTGCTGGGTTTGTTGAAAGCTTTTCCTCCTTGCACTTTTGTCGCTTTTGACTCGGCGAGCGTTCACAGACCCAGGAGCATGAAGTAAGGTCGGTTGATACAGCCCCGGCCAAAAATGTCAAAAGACCGAAAAAAGCGGAGGTAAATTATCTCCCTTAACATCTGATCGGAGAAGATGAGAACACGTTGGAGAAGGAGAGCTGGAGTTAATCGAGGAAGTAAAGAAGAGGAAAAACGGAATAACCATCAGTGAAAACATTTCCAAAACCTTCTCAATCCGTAGAGGGGAGTCGGTGACCCTCAGCACACAAGTCAGTGTTTTCAAGGAGAGATGGCCTGGTTTATTCAGTGGGGCTCAGGTGAGAATGTTTAGTTTATTTTAAAATGTTTTCACCAAGCTCATTTCAACACACTTGTAAATGTCAATGTCAGAGTTGTGAGTAATGTGGGTTGTCCCCTATGCTTTGTATTAGATCAAGGAGGAGTTCCGACACATAACAACTGTTTCCCTGGAAGAGACTTTCATGCTGAAACTGGATGGGTACACACCATGTCTCCAGCTGATGCGTGCCAAAGGAGTAGCTGCTGGCTCTAGGATGTGCCCTGTCCTGGGCACAATTGATGAGGTACATTTATTTAAATGTTTCACTCAAGAATATGAAAATGCTGAAAAAAGTCGTCTCACTAAAATGCATTTCCTCACAGCCCCAGTGTATTGAAAAAAAGAGGGATGCAATGGTCAGGTGCCTCATTGAGTACCTTGGGGAACGCGATGAAGAACTCTTTCAGGACAGCCAGGTATGTCACTAAAGACTGATCAATTTAAGATTTTGACCACATTATTTGGTAGGTTGCTCTGATACTATTGTTTCATTTCTATGATTAACCACTCTTACACCTACCAAATAAATATGCATTTTATTGCTGTACATCTGTAAACATATTATTGTTTTTATAAATGGTTTAGCATTCACAGGGCAATTATTTATGGATAATTGACTGATGGCCTTAACTACTCATGTCTGTTTAAGATGGTTAATTAGAAAAATAATGCCAACCAACAACGTTTTTTGCTGTTAAATTCAAATCAAATGATAACAATCATGCACTGAAAAGTTATGTAGATGGGAAAGTGTCAATTTAATTTAATTGATTAAATAGATGCGCGATTTGACTGGGCCTGACATTTTTGTCTTAATTTCAAATGTTGTTTTGATTTTAATCGTTGCCACTCATTTTTAAACCATTAAAAGCCTATATTGTATAATGACTTCTTGATAATATGCCTAATGTAAACATGGAGGATGTGCATGTAAACCTCATGGACCAAACTTTGAAGATCCTTGTGGTCCATGATGCCAGGGACAGTGGACCAGCAGATGTGTCCTTTGTCATAGAGGGAGACACAGTTTTGAATTTGTGTGGATACCAAGCGAAGGCATGTGCACTGTTGATGGGATCTACGCCCTCAATGTTGAATACCCCAAAAACCTCAAATACACATTTGAGGTATTCCAAAAACAATTTTTGGAGCTTGATGGAGCCAAGCTGGTTAAAAAGGTCTAGAGCCTCAAATGTCCAGACTCATGGAGTAAACAATTTGTTCTGAAATGGATGTGGATTTGAATGTTCACTTGTTTTATTGCCGAGTGACACAAACACAAAATTACGTGATGTGGAGAAAACACAACATTTTCTGCTTACTGGATTAATTGCACTTGGAAGATATTGTTCAAAGTGTTTACAATTTTCATGCACCTTACTGTAAAAATGATCTCATTTTATGACTATATTTAAGATCCTGCTCAAAGTGTTTACAATTGAAACACACTTTGCTGTTAAAAGAATCTTATTTTGAAGAAATATTGTTCAACGTGTTTATAATTTAAAAGCACTTTACTGTTGAAATAATCTCAATAAATAAAACATGATCAATAATCTGGTGTATGGCAATATATTATTTACTAGTACCTTTCCCAAAGTAGTTTTAATTTGTAATATTCATTAATAATTACTTATAATTATTAAGTAAATTAGCAACTGCCTGCCTACAATTATGAGTAAATATTACTCATTAGTAATAATATAGTATTACTCATTAGTAATAATGTATAAACAAATTGAGTTAAACTTCACCTAATTTCCTAAAGTGAGTTTTGTATGTTCAATTTGGGTAATATTTACCTAAATATTGTGTGAAATCAACTCAAAAGATGTGTGTGCAAATTGTTACCCCCTTTTTATTGAGTAGTTCTTATAGGTTGTTTATTACAGTGTAAATCTGAACAATAAACATTTAAAAACGTGCAAAACTGATAAATAATTGAAAAAGAACCTTTCTCTAAAGAGGGAAATGTTAAGTAGCACAGTGCACAGGAGGATCTCTGCTTCCTGTACAAAGCTGTGCTGTTGGAGCAGGGAGTTTTGTACTTATTACAGCTCTGTTTAACCAATTAGGGAATGCTAATGAGGACACTGCTTACTAACATCTGCGCTTCACCTGGTGGGAGTGCTGAGTGGAAGATCTGCCCCCCCACCTACATCTCATTTTGGGAAAATATATGCCCTAATTTCTTTTCATAAAGATGGTTTTATGACTTTAATTCTTTATTGAGCAGAAATGATGGGAGAGGAGGCGGTGGCAGGATGATGCAGGGCTGGGATAGGAAGGGTCGATTCATTTCATCTCTGATCTAAAAGAGTTCTGCAAAAGACACTTTTAGTTACATCTCATACAGGATATCTGAGCTGACCTTGGATCTGATGAAGGGTAATACTCGACACTATTAGATTTTAATGCATCAGTGTGTTAGCATGGCAGCTGCCTGAGGTGGAGCGAGTTTAAATTCTTCATACACATTTAGCTTGTTTGGTCCAGTTGTTTTCAAGCTAGGGCTCAGGCTCCTCCGAACGGTCAACTCGCAAATCTGAGGGGCCACGAGATGGTTAAAAAACTAAGTCATAATAGGAGCCGATAACAGAAAGATCTCACGTAGAGAGACGGTGCCGCGACATGCTTGCTAAGCTATGATTGGATAATTGATGCTCAGGGGAGGGTTTAGCTAGCCTGGCACCGCCCTCCTACGTACTTCCGCTCAATTTCCCTTCAGTACTCTGTCTGGGTTTTCGGTATATTCGCGGGTTTTCTCCGGCCAATCTTTACCTGTCCAATCAGTGAACAGAGGGAGTGGCTTTGAACGATGACGTTGAGGTCGTGCGCGAATTTGAGTTGTAGTTCAGCAATGGCGGTGGAGAAAGATGCAAGCGAAGCCATTCGATCCGTTGTGGCAACGCTGCTGCGCATGACATACATCATGACCAAACGTTAGCGATTGGTTATGGCAGATCCAGAGTGGCACTGGGCAGATCCAATAGTTTTAAACTTCAACAGAGTACCTGCCTAGGACCAGGCTAGGGTTTAGCCACATTATAAAAATTCTTTGCATTTTCCCATCACAAAACAACTTTCCTCCGAGATCACGAAAGCCTTCTCTTGGCTCAGGCAACAACACATTCCTCACATGGTCCTCTTCGCCCGTGTCCTCTGCGGCCTGCTGTAAATCACAAACATGTTTTTGGTGTACGGCTCAACTCTGCCCTCGTTTTTCAAACCCAGTGTGTGTAACACGACCTGCAGGTCCACGCACTCTATCACTAAGGTTGTCCTTGTTAAAAATAATTTATACAAGGTGACAGAAATAATTTGCTCCCAGCGGCGGGGGAAGCAGAGAAGCCCTCTCCTCTGTGAATCAGCCTGCTAATCTGTGCAGAGATGGGATGGCAGCGGGTGGAACTCTCTGTCGAAGATTAGGAATGGATTCATTGGTCTTACACGTGGAATGGTGAATATGAAACATGATCATGATCAGCGAGCTCTCTGAGTGTGTGAACTGTTCATTACGTGGCATTAAATACATTGAGCTCCACTGGATGATCACTTGCTTGTACGTTTGAACACGTGTGAGTGTGTGCTCTGCACATGTATGCTAAAGGCTATCTCATAGCAACAGCTAAATATTTAATGTCTGCTCTGCCTGCTGGTGTGCTGTGTGTTCAGACTGCATCAGCAGGCTCCTGTTAAACATTCAGTTTTCAGCTAGTCATGAATGTTACATGAAGAGTAAACAGAAAACACCTAAATGCAACCGTTATTAAAGCAGAAGGAATTAAGATCTGTTCCCTCATGTGCTCCGGTTATCTGACTGTGGATCAACCAAACAGACACACAAGAGAACACTACAGCTCCCAGCATGCTTTTCATGGTGTGATGATGTGTTAACTGTCCACAGATATACTAAATCAGATTGTGAGATGCTGCTATCTACCTGAGCTAATGTCGTCTACTAATCAGAAGGTCATGTCGGTGTTGGGCAAGCTATTTAACACCGAGGTGCTCCTGAAAACATGGCGAACAGTGTGTGAATGTGTGTGTGAATATATAATGCTTTTCAATGAAAACAAGAATAGTGACGTCACAATGTTCCTCTATTGTCGCAAATCATTTACAAAATCAAAATAATCACAATGAGGTGCAAAGCCCCCCAATATCCTAAACATTGCTCTGGTATTGCTATGGTTTAAACAGTTGAAATCATCAGAACATTTTTGACAACATTCCAAAGCTCCACATCCGTCAGCCCGCCTGCTCCTTCACTCTACCCCATCACTGTATGCTAGGTGCTGACCGCCCAATACAGAGCATTACCATCATCAGCACCCGGGAGGGTGTTCTCTCCCACGTCCTCACACTCTGCAGCGGACAACCCTGCTCCACTAACTCCATCCGATTTATGGTAGGTTACACAAGGCTCCATAACAGCAGCTCCACATCATCCACTTAGAGTGTGTGTGTGTGTGGTGTGTGTGTGTGTGTGTGTGTGTGTGTGTGTGTGTGTGTGTGTGTGTGTGTGTGTGTGTGTGTGTGTGTGTGTGTGTGTGTGTGTGTGTGTGTGTGTGTGTGTGTGTGTGTGTGTGTGACAGTGAAGCGCTGCAGCTGCTCAGTCTCACTGCTGAATATCTGAGCAGTCACACACACTAACAGCCTGTTATGCTGCCATCTCCTGCTCTTGAATTCAGAATCATAAACCAAACTCTATTCAATTGAGAGGAGCAGGCTCACCTCAAAATCCTATTAATGTTATCTGTTTTGTTTCTTTGTTTGTTTGGCACAGACAAACATGTGCATACACACAATAAAGCGCTCAGCGCAGATCCAGATTGAGAACATTAGCACGGTGACAGAGCTGGAGAGGATCCAGAGCATTCCATAACCGCTTAGACCCCCCCATCATTGTGATCATGGGCAGCCTAAGTTATAGATCACCTTTTCATCCCGCAGAGTGATAGGAGATGATCCTGGCACGGAGAAGGGCTGTGAGGGGGCCCATCACAGGGGGCTGTGATGGGCCCCCTGCTGCAGGACTTTGATTGTAAACTTATTCAAAATTATTTCAGCTGAAACAAAGTTTTAGGGACACTGCTGGTAGGATTTTATCTCATATAAATGTGAGATTTTTTTAACAAAGTAGTAATCTAAAGAACATGATGTAATGAGAATACACCTCACAGATACTAGGGAACTGCACATGTCTTGTTTTCAGATCAGTTGAGCCTTCACATACTGTCCATATGCAGTTATTGTTTTTGGGTTAAATATCATGATTACATTATCTACTTATATGTTTTTTTGTGTCAGGCCTTCTGATAATAGTTTAAAAAATATGTATTTATCTAGATAATTGCAATATATTCTGTTGTTAATTACAGAATGATATAATTTCTTTAATTTTCTTTATTTTTCTGTCTTTATTCTCTGTAACACACTGTTACACCCTGTTGCACTTCAACACTGTAACAGACTGTTACACACCGTAACACATAGTTACACACTGTCACTGTAACACACTGTTGTACTATAACACGCTTTAAAATACAGTAACATGGTGTAACGTGTTAGGGAATTTTTGGCTTAGGTAGTTAAACTTTGAGACAGCTCATCATTTTGTCCTTCCTCTGTCTGCGTTCCCATGGCATAGGTCTTTCGGCCTTGGGGTGCTGTTATCTCCTTTAAAGAGGGGCAGCTTGGGTGCATTGTTGATGCCAGTCTATAACCGAGCACAAGCTACCAAGAGATAGTTATTGTTCAGGGACGTCTAGAAGCCCCTCTTATCTGGAACATAGTTTCCCCGGCGCACATTCTTTTCCATGGACGACAGTTTTAGTTAGATTCAGGGTCCATATTTGTCTGATCTCGCTGATGAGGAATGTTGATTATACAATCTGAACTCGTTAAAATCTCGTATTGTAGTACAGTTCTTCAGAATTGGTTTGGCAACCACTTTGTCAACTCATTGCTGCAGCAAATGTCTTGTCAATTCTCCGACCGTAACTTCAGAATAAACCATCAGTGTTTGCCATCAAAGTTCCAGCCCTACCGTGTCTCTCTGAGTTTCGTATCCATTGTTCCAGAAGTTTCCATCACATAACGCACTGTTACACACTGTTACGCAATGTTACACGCTGTCACTCCCTGCCACTGTCACTCGCTGTAACACACTGTTACACAATGTAACACACTTTAACGTGCTGTCACACACTGTAATACACACAGGATATTTTTATCATATTGCCAAGTTCCTCTGGGAGTTAAAGGAAGCATTACTGATGATTCCCAACAAATGAACAAAGGAGTCTTGTGAATTATTTAACAGTGCTGCTATGTTATTCATAAACTTCTAGTCTCAATTAATTATCATAAGTTTGGCACTAAATACTTGTGAGTACCCGTGAGAGTGAGGGGTATGGCATGCTAGTACTTTAGTCACTGTGAAACACTGACCACTGCACATCAGCTCGTTATTTAATAATAAGAGCGTTTTAAGCACCGTGATCGGATGTTTCTTATTGAAATGCACCTTGGGAGTTGTTGACTTGGTTGATGCAAATTTTTTAAAGAATCATTAGTATAAAATAATCTCCAATGAAAAACAGACTTTGACGTTTCGTATTTATAAGCTTATCGAACAACATAATTTCCAAACCCAATAATAAGTTCAATGGTATAAACAACACCAGCAATCAGACACAGACTACAGTTTTCCTGCTCCTTCTCTCCCTAAAACACAGATAATGCAGCTCTTGCGTCAGGCCGGAGTGGAGCAGCCAGCCGGGTGATTCAGGACTGTTCTGCCCAGTAAAGCTGGTTCAGGAATCAGGACAAAGCTCCTGCTGTCACACGCTGCCTCAACAACAGGCAGGATGACACATGACTGTGCCTCAGTTACCACAAGCCAAGGTTGCTGACTCGTCATCCTCCGCATTCTCAACAGTATAATAATCAAAATGTTGTTGTTACTGCCAGGATGACTACAGTTTGCTGTGAGTGGCGTGTGGGAGGGGACAGGTGGTTCTCTGGCAGGTTGATGAAACAGTGCTTCATCAGCAGAAAAATACAGCTGTCTGCCAGCAGGTATGTGCAAGTTTCTGCACGTCATATTAAAGTTGACTGGGAAAATCATTTCTCACACTGTGGGAACTTCTTCAAACTGCACATGAGTCATAAACAGCACGTGAGGGTGAGGTTTCTGCTCTGTGCTGAGGATCCTGTGTGCTGCCATGATTTAGGCTACTGAAAACCTTATTTATTTGAAATACAGTTAAATACAGAAAAAGTTATTATATCCTATATCATGCTTTAATTTAATTGTTTAAGAGCAGCTTGTCACTGCCTATTTTTCTTACAACACTGGATTGGACCTGAGTGGCTGGCAGACTCACCAGAATCCGGGGAGAGAAAGTGTTCTTCTCAGATAATGGTTTGTACCAATTTCTCACTTTTCTGTCGCATGTGCAAGCTCCAACCTGGATGACCTTATCATCCAACGGAGCAACTGAGGGAAGCATGTGGTGGTCCCCGAGTCTTTGAGATGAGTATCTGACGAGCACATTAGTGTTCCCTCCCCAGGTAGATAGGACATCTGCAATCTGCAGCTGAGGTCTCTGTTGGAACGGACCAGCTAAGGACCCGTTTCAGCGAGCATTCAAGCCACTTACATAGGGAGGAGGAGCTGTTGGGCCACAGCCTTAACCTTCCCCTTCCTAATTCTCTGGTACACCGATGTGGGAACAGAGGGACGAGCTGAGCGCTACCTGGCAGGAGAGGATTGTGTCAACATGAGATTTACCTGTGGACCCACTCCTGTGATCAGACTGGAACACACTCAGTAACGGCAGTGTGCTGGATGGACCACTGTGTTCTGTGTAGAGATTCAGACTGCTCTGAGATGCATTCAAATCACACTCCTCAATCCAATAGGTTGCTATGGTAACCGGAGTGCTCGCTGGTGATCTGTTGTGCCGCTTGAGGGAAAGTATTTCAGAATAAATGATTTATGTTCTAGTTATGTTAGTGTTATTAACGGATTAACAGCATATAAGGAGAGTCCTTGTGTTTTTTTAACAGAGAAAATGGTTAACAATAACAACACATGTGAGAGGATATTTGGGGGGGGTGGGCAGAAGGAACAGTCTGCCACACAGATATTTGTTGTGTGTGTTTGGTATAGCCAGCACAACACTGTGTCCTGACCTGAATGGAGGACAGGGTGAAAATGAGAAGCTGCGTTCAAAAGCAGCGTGGGGGGGAGGGTAAGAATCTGCACAGGAAACAGATGAGTGTGTTTCCTCTGATCCCTCTGACCTCACTTCCTGAGGATCACTGAGAAGCCATCCATGATTGACACTCACATTCACACACCAGCAGGTTCTGTGTGAATCGCTGTAGATTAGAGATCTTCTACATAGAAATGATGTGTTGTTATAATGTAACAGCAGGGATATTATTACATCAACTTCAGTTCGTATCGTAGAATGTCGTATAAAACTTAAATGTGCTTATAACTTAGGTATGCATCAATTTATACAATCTCATGTTCGATGTATTTGTTGCATAATGTGCAGGTTTACTCTCCTCGTGAACTAAATATCTCTGGGGTTAAAGCTGTAGTGAGACAGGAGCAGTGTGTAGATGTCCTCTCCTTGTTCTCCCCCATGTGTGTCTGTATTACAGTCCCCTCCAGCCTGACACCCCTCACACACACACAAAACAAGTAATGATAATCACAGGGGCGCAGGTTTAGGCACAAACAGACCCTACATCATACAAACCTACAATGGAAACAATGGAGGATCCCAGGAGAGGTCATTCAAGGTCATCCGTCTCTATATACATTGAGCCGAGCTGCTTCTGCTCGAAACGTATTCATCAACTGCCGCCTGACGGAACCCTCTGCTCTGTTCAACACAGTCATGCTCCTCTGTAGCAGCGCACAGGTCAAGCTTTCCCTTTGTCCTGGTGCTGTCCTGCTCATCAGGAGGCATGAAAGATGTTTATGCCAAATTGAAGAAATTTCATCAAGGCGTTCCTGAGCTATCTTGTTAATACAATGTTGAGAACACCATGCCCGCGCAGAGGCATAATCAAAAACAAAATATCTGCATGGCTAGATTCCATTAGAAGAAGGATTTCCTTGGGCAACTGATCCTAAATAATATCCATATATTAACAAATTGCATGGCCATCAATTATGTAGGCAAGAAGTGGCAGATTGTCCTAAATATGTGTACTTCATTGAGATCAAATGAAGAGCAAGAAAATATTAAAACAGAAGAGCACATCAAAACAAGAGTCCACTCAACACACTCCTTATCCTGATTTATGTCCTCAGCTGGATGACTTGAATAAAACACAGCAGCACCGACATCCAGCCTGCAGTTTGAGAGGCTGAGGCAGAAGAAGCCTTCACTCCATCTGAAATATTATCACGGTACATGCTTGATGAAATAATCCTAGCGTGTGGGAACAACACTGAGGATTTAAAGAGGATGAGCAGAAGAGGAATAACACAGGAACAGGTTTTAAAGCTTTTTGTGTAGACATTTCCTGTTACGTAAGATATCTCTATAAAGGGACAGTTTTCTGCTCATCATGTAGGCGTTTCTATGAAGTATCAACAGAGCGGTACGGTAGCTTTGGAAGCTCTTGATACAGTGCTGAGTGTTGCTACCGTCGTGCTAACACTGAACAGGAAACCAGAAACACTTAGAGGCTCTTCCTGAATCCAAATGTCAACAAAGTCTGGCGATTTAGGACATACACAACCCAAGACCACAACCGAAATGTTTACATGTAGGGATGCACCGATACATCGGTGAGACATCGGCATCGGCCGATGTTAGTCCTATTTACCACCATCGGCACATCGGCAAAATAAGGTGACATCACCGATGGCAGTCGCCGATGTTTATGTTTTGCTACGTGACCGGGAGAAGTCGCATTAGCGTCATTGTTTTTAAATCTGACGGACCAAATCTGAAGTCAGGGCATCATTTTAAAGGATTAGAACAGTGACTGTAGGTCTGCCGTAACTTTAAAGTCATTCGGGGGGGCGTCTCCTCTCCTCTGTGAGGAGCTGCTGCTGCACGCTGCGCATGCTGCAGGACTTCTGCCCCGTGTACCGGGTGTCTGGAGGATCGGTAAATTAAATCCATCATTCAGTGTTCTTGGGAGGCCGTCGTATAGATTTGTGACTTTGTTATACTTGCTGCTACTCCTGTTAACTTCCAGAAACTTACCATGGCTCGCTCAACCTCTCTCGCGCTTACACATGCACACACGTATCCCCCACTCTCTCTCTTAAAGGGTAAAAATGTTATCAGCAAAAATGTTATTCTTAAAATCGGCATCAGCCGACATTTTTGCAATCGGTGCATCCCTATTTACATATATTCAACTGTGATCTTATACAACGTCTTTATATAACTATCCTCGATATTATATTTTATACTAGTATATGGACCAAAAGTTTTCTTCAACCTTTTCATAACTGCTTATTATTCGGACGCTTGTAAAAATGTTTAGTTTAGAGTGTGCAAAATGTAACTTCCACTGTGGCACAATGGGATCACTATACTGGAGATAAGATCACAGCACTACTAGCATCAGTGGTTACATCCTCTATTAACATTCATATCTTTCCACCATTTGTTATGGGCTGGTTATGATTTGCTATTGATCTTATCTCACCGTCACATTCATTTCTGGAGCATGTGCAAGGTTAAAGTAGGGAAGGATACACAGTCACCATCATGTGCATGCACACATGTGTGTGTATGGGTATATGGTAGGAGTGTGGCCTGATTAGAGTCAGAATCAGAATCCAGTTTATGAACAGGTACACATACAGGGAATTAGCTTTGGGATCTGCTGGTGCGAACATAAACAATCTGAGGCCTCCGCTCCCTGAGCATCTGATGAAATGTGGTTAGCCAGGTTTTTGGGGCACTCTGAATGCTGAGAGCACTCCTGCATCAAGGTCAAAAGTTTGATTGGCTGTCGACTGTCAGCAGAGCCAGAGTAGGAGGAAAACAGAATCAGCTTCCTGCTTTACCCGTCCTGAACACATCCTTCCTAGTGTTGCAGTTTGAAGATACATTCATTCCATGATTTTGCAAATATTTGATAGGAATTACAATCCAGCCTTGAATCTCCAATAGTTTCACAGTTATTGGCCAATCAATGTTTGATGGTGGAACTCCCAGATCTGGATCACTCCCTAAATCAATTTAACTCAGTCCAGCATATTAACTGCTGAAGCACAATTTAAGATATCCTGCTTTCAGAGACACAAACTGATCATCAGCCCGGTAAATACAAGAATATCTAACCCGGAAATGTATGTTACTGCCTCAATAAACAGTTTTAAAAAGTTGACATTCATGCAGAGGAGATAGGTTGTAACTTTATACTCCAGTTCCTCCAATATAGCCAATCAGCAACAGACATTAAACCTAAAATGTATCTTCCTATATTCCCAATAGAAAAACAATCTTCACAAATACGGCCTGGGTACTATAGTGCCAGGTATTCAGATCCTTAAATCAAAACCCTTATACCACAAGTTAGAAGACACTCCACACTCTCTGGGACTCCTCTCTCAGGACGCTCAGCCTCAACAGAAGCTGTGGCCGTGTGACAGGAGGACAGGATGTTTGAAGATCCCGCTGCAGACCTAACACCAGAGGTCTCTCAACAAAATAAGAAGCAATGAATAGGGTTGGAAACACAGCAGACAGACGACGACGAGTCACTGCAAGGACTTCCTCTTCGGTGTAGCAATGCGTCTTGGTTTTTATTTTCCCTGTGTCAGCATAAAGCTTGAGTCATGGGCTGCAACACGCTGCGTAGAAGAGACACAATGAGAGGGAATTTGAAAAAGCTTCACCTTGGCTGTTTGGAATACTGACTCTGACACGCTACTGACCTTTGACCTCTGACAGTAAAACAGCAGGGGCTGGTTTGTGCAGTTGTCATTTTCCCTGAAGCATTTAGAGATGAAAGAGGAGGAGAGTTTTTCAAAGCCTAGCTGTGCTGCACATCCCCATGATACTCAGCGCTGTGCTAATACACAGACAGATGAATAAAAAATGAAGCGGAAAGGACACAGGGATGAAATGAAAGAGAATCACAGTCTCACCTGGAACTGACAATTAAAGAGAGGAGGGGTAGTCGTCATGTCAGTACTCCCCCTCCAATTCCCACTGTATATCTGTCACTTTCATCTTTTCCATCTATTATCCAGTATATATGGATTTACAAAAGCTACATTATGTGCAGATTCAGTTTCAGTTCTGATACCAGCTGCCAACAATAGGAGTAGGGAGGAGAACGGTGCTCAATCATACCAGACACATCCATTACTGATATTATCCTGTCCTTGTTTGCTCTAAAAACCTGTTCTCTGCTCATGAATGTGTCCCTGCATGCTGCTGGGCTCCCCCAGGAGCTGCATACAACTGTCATATGTATGTGCATAGACATGCAAGTGCATTAGCTATGCAAGTAAATGCATATGGTATTCATATCAGTCATAGTAATGGACTCATGGTCCGGTCACATGCAGAACACACAGTATGGAGCCTGTGTCACATACTGTCATTTGGAGAAAAAGTTATCTAGCTCAAGTTCTGCCCAGAAACATTTAGCAATTTGCCATTAGCTAAATGAGCTAAAGTTAGCACAGCGAGCACATCGGTGTGTGCGTCAGTCACACTGGGAATTGGGAATGAAATGTGAGAGACTGTAGACCTGCCTGTGGCCAGACCAACCCTGTTTGTTGTCTCTACTGTCATAGGATAGGGCCATTGTGAATGGCACAAACAATCAATATCGTCGCGATGGATGTGGATGTGGTTGCTTTCAAATGTAACCACTGTCAATTTACACATCATTCTTAAGCCAGAGTCGGCACAGAAGAACAGTGAGCAAACCAGTCCACACTGGTATATGACTGGATGTGGGGGATTCTTAGTATTTGTGCCTGCTGCTTTATAGTATAAAAACATATTTTACGTCATGAAATCCCTGCAGCATGTGAAGTCAGAAACAATGAGGAACCAGCAGACTCTGAGACGCATCGCCAGGGCCACAGTTTACCTTTGTCAGATCTGCTACAAACCACAGCTGCTGCTTCGTCTCACTTCATCTGAAAGTGAGACCAACATCTGACAGCCTCCAGTGGCCAGCAGAGGAACTACAGCTTTTGGCTCATGTTTCCCTGCTCTGCTTTATGGAAACACATTCATTCATTACCTCCATTCACAACCATCACTACTAATAATGCACACGTTTTATTTTTTATTATTCTATTTTTTAGTTTCATAGTGGCTCTTGAATTGCATAGTTCATTTTTACCTGTTGCCTTCTGGGAAAGTGTTGCCTTCTGGGAAAGTGCTCAGTGTCATACAGAAATATGAAATGTTCCTTATATTATAATGATAGTTAACTGCTGTCTATTAAAGAAATGAAAAGATATGTATCATTGTGCATTTGTTCTTCCCCTGTGCCACACACACCCAACCTGTTTGAGTTCCTTTGTCAGTCTATTCGGTTTAGAGAGTATTCACATTCAAGTATGAAATCAGCACTTTAATCAATGGAACATTCAAAAGAAAAACAACTTCCTTATAACCTTGCATGCACATACACCACACATGAAGAAGAATTCCCCTCCTTCAGCGCTTTACTGTCTTGCAGAGCATCACTGAGTTTCTCACAGTGAGTCAGAATCAGCTGCTGCTGCAGTGGCTGCAGTTCATTGGGTTTTCTGGGGCGCACGAAGCTACACGGATACATTGTTTTTATTGAACTGAGACTGTTTCATTTGTGGTGTTCCCAAAGCACTGAGCTGCTGCAAAGCAGACAGACGGACTGACGAGAGGTGACATGAAACACTCTGGACTGGAAGAGAGAAATAGGCAGACACAGATTACCCCTACCTCTTCTCAATGTCAGCTCCAGGTTACACTGATTCTCTCTCATTTCATCCCTCTATCCCTCTCTTACTTCTGTATTCATCTGTCTCTGAAAGCCTCTTGACCTCATTTATCTACACAAGCTTCTCAAATTATGGCCTGTTTGTTAGCTGTCCTAATACAGATGTCAAAGGTCAGCTTTATGTCAGAGTCAGGAGATCAGGTTCCAAAGCAGCCAGGGTGAAAATGCGACCCCTTACCACTGTGAAACAACATGACCATTAAAGAACTCTATGGAGCAGAAGTGAGCATAACAATTGCTAAATAAAAAATAGAAAAGCTAAGTCATATTTTAAGTTGCATTCTGCAATTAAAGCCAAGGTTGCAAGTGAGCTGAGCCAATACTAACCGGGGGAGATAAAACTCTGCAGAGCACTGAGAGCTCTGAGAGGATGTCAATAGCACATCACAGGACATCCTGCAAAAACCCACCTTTTCTTAACAGCAAGCTCAACAAAAGCAATCACCTTTCTTTCTTTAACTCATCCCAGATGCTAAACCAAATGGCTAAATTGCAAATGTATATTGTGCACAATGCCTGACAATGAACATGCAGATGTTCCTCTGTTTGTTTGGTTTCGGAAAGGATGTAGTAGTCTCGTGTTGGTGGTGCTATCGTTGGAAAATGAAATGCTGGGAGGCAAAGTGAATCAAGTCAGGGTAGATGCACACTAACACCAACATTTCCTCCCATGCAGTGGAGAGGCTGCATCAGTAGAAGACAAAAAGACAGAGCATCTGACCGGTGTTTACGGTGCGTTCAGTGTGGACTGACACAACAGCCAGAACAGAATATAGAGTCACAGGTCCCTGGGTTAGAGGTGACATGTCTGTGCTCTGCTGTCTTCTATCATGCTGCCTCCATGACTGCCCAGAGTGCACCATCTCTCCATCAGTCAGGCTCATCCTGCAGAGCGACAGTCCTATCATTTCTGATGCTGTATCAGTCATTACTGCACCAACCAAGCCCTTCCACACGCCCCCCTCACCACCAAGGAGGGGCGGGACTTAAAAATGCACAAGCTGCTGGGTGGGAGGTGAGTGTATGAAAAGGCGTTTGTCACCAGTCCAATAATATCTTTCTGCTGCATACCTAATCTTTCCAGATCAAATCCAATTAGGATGATGTCAACCGTCCAGCAGAGTGAAACTACCACACACACACACACACACACACACACACACACACACACACACACACACACACACACACACACACACACACACACACACACACACACACACACACACACACACACACACACACACACACACACACACACACACACACACACACACACACACACACCTGATGACAGTCAAACCCAATCAGAACCTCCTGGGCAGCGGTACAAATGACCAAACCTTACTGAAAAAAAAAAGAGAATCAGTTACTGTTACTTCTGCACATCCATTACAAAGGGTGTTGTTAGACTCACAGGCAGAGATATCCGGTCTTTAAGGCCCAGGTCTGGGTCACACTTTAGATATAATACATAATATAGATAATATATAGATAACTATAGATCATTCGCCATAATGCAAGATTCAACTACGACTAGGAGACTCAAACCTTTCTAATAATTATATGCTTCTTGATAAAAAGGCAAACCACATCTGCCAAAGTCATTATTAATTGATGGATTATAAACTGAAGTATTTTTGACACTCAAGTCGTAGCAGGTGGAGTTGTAAAGGGCTCAAAGTCTCTCCAGTTAAATCCATGCGATGGAAGGGCCTCGCTCTTTGTTCATAATCATCAATTATACAGAAACAACATCTCTTCTTCAAGGTAGTCTGGAAAAACTCTAAGCACCAACTTCCTGCTCGGTTAGAATGTGTCGGTGACGGACAGGCTGAGGAGAGGTTTGGGTGGAGAGAGCGCAGACAGAGCTATGGAGCTGCTGGACACAGCCTGAAGGGAGGATATCCACACACTGGATTAAAGCTCAAACTTGAAATATTTTGACCCAAACCATATCTTCAGCAGGCTTTACCATCAACTGGTTGTTATCTATTTTTTTAAATCATAGAATTGTTATGTCCTGAATTTAGAATGAGATGTGCAGATTTTGCTGTATCTCGGGTATATCATTTTCAAAGCCATGGGGAACCAGGAAACATACCGGTTCCTTTTTATTGTGTAAGGATATCATACACACTGCCATGAGACATTATTGTGCAGCTCATGAAAGTCATATACAGTACACTGACAAATGAGAGTGGGGGTGCAGTAGGGGGAGGCATTAAACCTGTATGAATGAATGGAGAACAAATGCAGTGGCCTCTATAGCGAGCACTTTACCCACTGAATGATGAACTGTGTGTTTATTCAGCCATGTTTGCATACAGCTTGACAGCAACGTTACCCATTTTTATTGGATTGTATCCAACACTACACATCCCCAAATTCTGCATCTTATTACCATCATCCTCTGCTACTGCTCACCAGCTGCACCGTGGAAATGTCAGGCGAGAAACGAGTCTGCAGCCTGTGACACAGAGGGGCAATCCTTTAAATCTCGGTCAGGACCAACCTTTCCATCTGATGGTGAAACATCAACTAAACATGTTCATCTATTTGTGATTTCAAACATTATTCTACTAACACTGCACAACACAGCACATCTGACGTAGTTTCAAATAAAAAGGTGGATGTGAGAGTATCCATGTATGTTAAAGACATTTGAACCTGATTCTAGGATCAGATGAATGGTGGAAGTGGAAGTCCCAGTTCCTCTAAAAGTCTCATCCATGTTCCTTAATGTTCTGACATACTGTAGAAGCCAATCATGAAAATCCCCAGTCCTTTTTAATCAGACTTTAACCTTCATGGGAGGTCATCTGGATACAGTGTGACCAAATACAGGCCGACATAGCCCAGAGCTAGCTCACTGACCCAAAACATGAGCATGTACAGAACGTGTGGATGCCAAAAGGTCAAAAGAAAAAAAAAGTAGGAATTATGTAATCCTTTATTTTAGATTTGTTGTTTTACACTTTCGACCAATGTGTAAGGTCCAGAAAGTCCGGTCAGCATGGGCCCACTCTGTACCTGCAGTCAGAGACCAGCAGAGCTACTGTTCCTATAAGAAGATATTAATGCTTAAAAACAGGCTAGGTTTAGGAGCCTGTTTGCCTTGATTGACAGCTGTCTCATCCTATCACGATCATGACTGCCACTCTTCTCTAGTGCAGCAGTGAGCAGCTAACACAGAACATTTCCTCCATAACCAGCCAGGTGACACGCTGTTAACAGGTTTTCATTTCCCTCAGAACCACACTGTGCCATGCTCACCTCAGAGAACGTGAGAAGTATTCTGAGACATGAGAGGCTGCCATGTTTAACTCCAAGCCAAAACTTCTCACGTGCTCTGGGTGAATGTTCGAGCAATTAGTGCGCTGTGCAAGAGAAACACCTTGGAAGCACTTCAAAATATTGGCAATCAAAGAAACACTTGGAAGACATTGCAGTAGCTCTGTAGCTCTGAAAACTGTGAAACATGCAGCAACCAAACAGAAAATGTGGCTCAGCCAGCCCAGCTTGTTTCAGTTCTCCCTGAAACAACCGTGGGGTGGACTGTAGAAGTCCCAAAGCAGAAACAAGAGGCAGAAAAGGTCTCTTTCTCACACTCCACTGGGGCTTTGCACGCTCTGAAGTCAGGAGTGTTTCAATCTTTGTGGTTGAAAATCATAATCTAAAAAGTGATGAGAGTCCTGTTACCATGGGATGGGTCTGATGACACCAGCTGCAGAGTAGAGCAATCCTAAGAGGCTATCAATCGAACCAACAACCAAGCATAAAAACATCTTCAATATAAATGTAATGATCAACAAAGACAAGAGCAGGTGACCCATGCTCTGAGGGGCTGAGCCTGGGGGGGGGGGGCGCCAACATCATGGATGTAAGAGCGCAGCAGGCCAGCACTGGAATAATGGGCTGATAGAAAAGTGACTGAGCAGGAATTTTGCAGGAATCTGAAGGATTTGAAGAAGTTGTGATGATGAATTGCTGTTCTGGGAATATGACACTGGTCCACTTGTTCAGAGTCAAATGCTGCTCATTGTATTCAGGACTGGATGTGGCAGCATGGATCCAGTCCAGTGCAAGTCAGCAAGAACCAGAAAACCACCAGTGACTGAAATTCAAAATCAACACATTTCTCACAAATCAATCAATAGACAGATTTACAAATGTACAATTACTGTCCACCAATTCTGTCAGGCCTTTATTCTGGGATGTCAGCCTATATGGAGTTCTGCAACACATCCCGATTGGCCCCAAGCGAGTGTGTGGCTAATACATGTTGGGTTCTCAGACTTGGCAGGGAAGCATGAGGCAACAGGCCATACACAACGCTGAGGGCCAGAGGTTCTCGGGGGTCACCATTGGCCCAACAGTAAGTTTTATGGCATGTAGCCCTCTGAATTGCTTAATCCTTCCATGTCACTCTCAGCTGACATGTACACCGTCTCTTAATGTGACCCAGCTGCATTCCCAGCTGTCCACCTGTCCCGCAGAGAGCTGTGCAGCAGCAGGACGGAGCAGCATCAGACTGCATGTCAGTGTTAGCATGTGGGTACTCGTGTCTCTGTGGTATATTTACATGTCCGTGCGCACGCATGCGTGCACGTGCTGCATGCATTCATACATACCAACGAGCAGCGGTTCTGGGCTATTTATAGAGCAGCTATATTAGCTCAGCGTATGTGTCAGCTGCTGCTCTCAAAATGGCCACAGATAGCAGGAGCAGGGAACTAGCTGGAAAAGTAGGTAGAACAAATGAAAGTGCCTTGTCACAACTTCAGAGACAGTGTGAGTTTGAATGTGTGTGCGTGCAGACACACACACACACACACACACACACACACACACACCAACAAGTAGAGCCTGTTCAGCCCAGCAGCCTGTGAGTCACACTTGCTTGTCAAACTAGCGTCCAACTGACAGAAGACCTGTTCCTGAGCAAATCCCTCTTTAGGGGTATGTGTGTGTGTGTGTGTGTGTGTGTGTGTGTGTGTGTGTGTGTGTGTGTGTGTGTGTGTGTGTGTGTGTGTGTGCGTGCGCCTGTGTGTGTGTGCAACTGAAGGTGTGTGTGGTTGTGGTTCTATAAGATAGAGAAAGAGAGAGAGGGAGAGGTGAAGGGCAAGAGCACAGCTGATAACAGAAAGCCTCAACAGCAGCATGAGAAGACAAGGCAGTGTAGCTATCCAATCACATTAATTGTGTGTGTGTGTGTGTGTGTGTGTGTGTGTGTGTGTGTGTGTGTGTGTGTGTGTGTGTGTGTGTGTGTGTGTGTATGTGTGTGTGTGTGTGTGTGTGTGTGTGTGTGTGTGTGTGTGTAAACAGAGGTATATATGAATTCCAGCAGGGCACAGAGGCTGAGGGAAATCTCTGTGCTGCCGACCAAACAAAGCAGCCCCCCCCCCATCATCCATCAGTCTATCAATCTCTCTCCACCACACATTCCAACTCACTTGATGAAGCAGCGAGCCCCCTCAAACGTGTATCCTTCCTCCCATCCTGTTGGTAAATCTGTGAGGACAGGAGAGTAAAACAAAACACAAGACTCAGAAACACAGGTACACACACACACACACACACACACACACACACACACACACACACACACACAGGCGCATACGCACACACACCTGGGCAGCAATGCAGTGTCGGAACCACAAATAGCTAATTTGCCCTTTAATGCATTCCCGCGCCCCCTCCCTATTCCCCGGAGCAGATCTGTAGGATTACTCAGTCAGTGTGTGTGTGTCAGTGTGTCTCAGTGCAGAGCATACAGCTGGGTGAGAGCTGCTGTGCATGTGACCGTGCTTCTCATCACATCTCTCTTCCGATGAGCCTTTATTTCAGAACGTCGCGCTGCCGCACTGCATTGTGAGCGGACTGAGCGCGCGACTGCAGCACGTTCCTCACTCACAGATCTGTCATATGTCACTGGAGGGAATCGGCTCCAAAATCTGTTCTCGCCTACGTGACGGAACTTTTAAAAAGTGTGTCGCAAAGTGCCCAGGTCGGGAGGGGGGGGGGCGCTGTGCGTAATGGTCCGCCAGCGGAGCGGAGGAGCAGAGGCTGTTGCTCTGCTGCAGAACCTCCCTCCCCGTCCCCCTCTTAGAGACTGGTCGCCCCTTTTTCCACCCTGGCGCGTGAAGAACATTTCCCAGGTGCTGGGTGCGTGTGTACGTGCGTGTATTGGCATGGATTGAAGGAAAAGCCCCCTCGGATGTTTACCTGGAGTTTTTCTGTGTCCTGTGATCACAGCCTCTCCAGTAACAGGATGCAGCCAGGTTGTGCTCTTCGCTTCCTCGCTGTTGGTGGAAGAAAACGGGGGAAAGGTGAATAGAGAACCCGAAAAAAGACAAACAGGAAAAATACGTGGAGCAATAAGCACTGCATATCCATAAATCCGTGATTCCGCGTCATATTTACTTGATGAAGAATATGCGTCCATCCCGAGTCACCCCATAACTCCAAGAAGAGGGAAGGCAGGAGAGCCAGTCCGGCTGAGGATCCGCCGCCATGTCTCTCTGAGCTCTGCTGCTTTACTACAGGGCTGCGCGGCGCCGAGCCAAGGGCGCGCACGCACAGTCTCGCGCCCGTTTACAGGAGATGGGAGCGCGCCTAGAGGATAAAGAAGTTCTAATGATTTTCTGCCAAGTGAGGGTAGGCGTGGGGGGGGGGGGGGGGGGTTATTTTGCCACACATGCTTTGTTTTTGCTGTGACCAGTTTACTGATATGCCTAACAACAGTGATGTTGCAACTTGGTCTATGCTCATTTCCCCTTTATTCTATATACTTTTGCCCCTTTTTCACTTATGTATTAAACACAACTACTTGCTTTTTCTCTACCTCCATAATGTAATACACGTGCTGCCGAAGAGGGACACTCTAAATGTATTCTATCCACCTGAAACAAAGTCCCAGCTAAAATATCTGTCAAACTTTGTTTTAATGCGGTGTTTGTGTCTGCCTCTCTCACTGTGAGGGGCCGGACTGCAGTCTCCTGAAGGTCACACTGACTTTAAGTCTGATAACAAATACAAACAATAACAAGACATTGAAAATACTCTACTCGGAAATTTATTTTAATGTAACTTTTTTTAACATTAAAGTCTTTTGTTTATTCAGATTCTGATGATTCTAATCCTGCTCTTCGCTTCCACACAACTCCCTGTGTGCTGCTGCTGTTCACATAAAGCCTGGAGACCTCCTGTCCTCTAAATATTCCTGCTCGTGTCTTTAGGTTTTCATTTGATGAGTCTCTGTGTTACAGACTGATGAGTCTCTCTGAACATGATCATAGACAAAGTGTTCACCCTAAACAGTGTTGGGTGTAACGCATTACAAAAGTAACAGAGTTACAGTAATGTATTAATTTTTGCTGTAACGCAGTAATATAACGCATCGTTTCTGAAATGTGGGTAATATAATACCCGTTACAATTCTCAGTAACGCAGTTACAACACATTTTAACCCGAAATGATGTGGTGTTTTGTTTCTAAGAATTCACAAACATTGCGATACATTCCGACACCAGAGGAACAATTGTGCAGGCAGAATAGTAACTCAGTAAGCCTGTTTACTATTTGTCAAGAGGGCTGCAGAAACAGATTCGAGATTGAGAGCTGCAGGCTCGGAGAAAAGAAAAGAAAAGAAAAAGACACAGGCCGAAGCAACACAGGGTAACTTTCTCTGGGTCTGCTGCTTGAACCCCGAGAAGTTGAGAGACTCGTGGCAGAGTGTTGAAGATCAGCAGCCTCTGTCAGCTGTGGAATCTCTGGCTTTTAGAAAGCTTGTCAGTCAAATCCCCGTTAACACACCAATGACAAGGTGAGCTAACGTTGCCATAGAGACTCGTTCATATACAGCAGGTCACAGGGCCGTGCAGAGGCTCCACTAACATGTTATTGATAACACACAGAGATGTAATGTTACCGGTATCACATATTATTCAGCCCACTGAATCGGAGCATACGTTTAATATCTAGCTCTTTCCCTAATGTTCAGCATGTAGCCTACTGCCAGATAGATAGCTTTAGTTAATGAGCTGCAATAAACTACATTTTAGCATTTAAAGCTATACTTTTGTGGTTATTTTGGTGAAAGTAACGCAAAAGTAGTGTAACACATTACAGTTCAGAGACAGTAATAATGTAATGTAACTTATTACTTTAAAAATACAGTAATATGTTCTGTATTACATTTTAGAAGTAACTTGCCCAACACTGTCCCTAAATAAGGGAAAAGGCAACACAGCTCTTTTAAATATATATTTAGACATTCTTTCCAAATGAAGCATATCTTTACTCCACGCCAGAGCTGTCTTATTGAAAAAGCTCTCAGCAGTCAATCAGCTATATCCTTCAAAAGCACTAACGGCCTAATCCCAAACCCCCCCCCCACTCTATTGGGAGCTCAGTGCTAATGTCCCGTAATGAGGGTCTCCTTCCTGTCTGTCTGATGGCAGGGGCTTACATGGAGCTGGTTGTTTGCTCAAATTTTGATCAGTCTCATGGGAGGGCACAATGGGAGCTCAACTGGCCGAGCCAGTATATATATATATATATTAATCCAACTAAATTTGAGTTATAAGCTATATATTAAATCATTGTGTTTTACTGAAAAAAAATGCAGCAGTGTTTTGAGGAGCTGTTCATCACAACGCTGCATTAATATGACTAACACACTGAAGAGTGAACCAGTCAGTTTAAATGGTTAAACACTGTTTGTGTGTGTGCTACAGCCCCCAACAGAGATCTGTGTGTGTATGTGTGTGTGTGTGTGTGTGTGTGTGTGTGTGTGTGTGTGTGTGTGTGTGTGTGTGTGTGTGTGTGTGTGTGTGTGTGTGTGTGTGTGTGTGTGTTTGAGCACACGCCAGCAGCTCCTCATAAACCCGGGCGGCTAATTACTGAGTCTTTGTGTTGAGGGCAGGGCTCAGCGATTAGAGTGTGAGTGAGAGGGGTGAGTCGGAGCTCAGGCAGGGAAGTGGGGGGAGACAAACAGAAGTGGGGTGTAGCATATTGTCTGTAGTAATATTGTTGCCACTCAGGTATTAACCACACCTTGTCCAGTGGTTGGAGAGCCAATATGTCAACAACCTGTGTGGTTTCTCAGTGAGGGGTTCATTGACATACCATAATGATTTATCTTCACTCTAATGCCTCCAACGTTCCTCTGCAAACCACACTTTTAAAGGTATACACTTCCTTCTATACCCATTGGTTTTCAGTCCATTTGTAACTGAAACTTGCAGTAATCAATAACTTGTTTTTGACAAAGAAGCACGTTTACACCAGACTTTGTTTAGTGTTTCTGTCACTAACATTTTTTACACATAAAAACAGCTTCAGAGAATCCTTCATAGCCAAGAGTCTTCGGTTAAAAGACTAAATGGACTGCATTTATAAACTGCACCACTCAATGTATTTTTACAACACAACTCAGTGTTCACACACACTTACACACACTCATATCCATATCTCTATCCATAAATAAAACACAGTCCTGTGTATATGTTGTGTGTAGTTTGGAGAGTTGGTCCTCAGAGCATTGCCTGGACTTGTGCGTATCACGGTGAGGCTCAGATTTACTGGAGCTACTTTCACTCACATTTCCTGCTGTCCTGTGCAGCATGATGAAGTCCTGATGCCATCGTAGTGATGGTGAGATGAAGCCTGATGAAACTTTGAAGCTTTCCAGCCAATTGTTTCACAAAAGGGTTCATCTCATGAGGCTTCACTTGCACACAAACCCCCAAAGTGTGTAAAACAGGCAGATATGACATTTCAACAGTGTGATAGCGGTAAAGCGACTGCGGTACCGCTCCCGCTGCTCCGATTCTCCGGCCCATCTCACGCTCCATTGTTCCCTCACTCGAGAACAAGACCCCGAGATACTTGAACTCCTTCACTTGGGGTAAGGCTTCATTCCCTACCTGGAGTGGACAGTCCATCGGTTTCCTGCTGAGAACCATGGTCTCAGATTTGGAGGTGCTGACCCTCATCCCAGCCGCTTCACACTCGGCCGCGAACCGATCAAGTGAGTGCTGAAGGTCACAGACCGATGAAGCCATTAGGACCACATCATCTGCAAAAAGCAGTGGTGCAATCCTTAGCCCACCGAACTGCAGACCCCCTCCCCCACGACTACGCCTCAAAATCCTGTCCATGAATATCACAAACAGGATTGGTGACAAAGCGCAGCCCTGGCGGAGGCCAACCCTCACCGGAAATCGGTCCGACGTGCTGCCGAGAACCCGGACACAGCTCTCGCTGTGAGAGTACAGAGATTGGATGGCCCTGAGTAGAGACCCCCTCACCCCATACTCCCGCAGCACCTCCAACAGTATCTCCCTGGGAACTCGGTCATACGCCTTCTCCAAATCCACAAAGCACATGTAGACCGGATGAGCTACTCCCAGGCCCCCCTCCAGGATCCTTGCGAGAGTGAAAAGCTGGTCCGTGGTTCCACGACCAGGACGAAAACCGCATTGATCCTCTTCAATCTGACGTTCGACAATCGGCCGGACCCTCCTTTCCAGCACCTTAGATTAAACTTTCCCTGGGAGGCTGAGTAATGTGATGCCTCTGTAATTGGCACACACCCTCTGATCCCCCTTTTTAAAAAGAGGAACCACCACCCCGGTCTGCCACTCCGTCGGTACTGTTTCCGACTTCCACCAGGAAGGGGGAATATGAGTGTTATAAAACTGTGTCAGTGGTTGAATCTATCTGAAGTGTGGTAACGACAGGTAGCAAGGCTTCGTTTGTCATCGATGATGTCACTGGCCTAAAACGATACAAGCCTCGATACACACTTCACAAAAAAAAATCCTGAATTATTCGAACCACGCTCCGAAGCCTCGGCGCAGTACGTAACAACGTTAGCCATTTGCTCAGTTTTAAAAACATAGTATAAACTTTGGAAGTGTCCCAGTGATGTATGGACATGCTGAGGGCCCAGCATGTGTAAGCACCGCCACCCCCCACCCTTACTTAACTTCATGTAACGTAACTTCATGTAACGTAACTTCATGTAACGTAACTTCATGTAACGCAATTTAATGTAATTTAATAAACTCAGTTTGAATGTTTTCAAATTGCAAGCAAAATCCATCTCCCCAGGTCTGCTGTAACCATGCTCTCTCCTTCTCTCCATAACAGACAGCAACCATTCCTCCTCACACATCATATATCAACATAAATATATATTGCAGGGGGGAAGGGTTGCTGCGGACAAACCTGGGGGGGCTGTAACCCCTTCGGACAGTAACAAGAAACCCTTTAACCCATTTAAACCGGGAAAGCGTTGCCGCATTTCTACCATTAAAACCGGGGGCACTGTCATTCTGGCATTGAAGCTGGTAAAGCAGATACGTCATTTTCTGGTACAAGAGCTCTGTGGTATTTTTTTTGCATTAATTATCGGCCTCTTAGCCCAATGAAACGCATCAGAATATACACGTGGCATTGTTTGGATTTTTTTCGAGCAATCATGGCAGACTTCTACTGCGGAAGGAATTCTGTAATTAGTGAAGGTAGTGATATTGACGACTTGCACAGTGCTGAAGAAATTATTGCTGACGACTTTGAACCCGTTGAACCAATCGACCGGGATTTATGGTTACATGCGCGTCGCCCCAATAGTATTGGGGGGGACACGTCCCCACCCTTGAAAAAAAGTCGTTTGGACCCCCCCACATTTGCCATCAAAAATATGAGTGCATGATTGCTCTACTAGTCCAGCGTTCTTTCCATTGCTTTTCACAAACAAATCCGTTCCACTTTATCAGTAGGGGATTACCCATATCAACAGAAATCCACTCCTCGTTTGTTTTTTTTAAACACACAGCAGCAGCAGCATCACGCGCGCGGCACGCTGCGTGATGCGCATATTCAAAACATTCACTGTTGAGAATCGGATCACGAGATGGACATACGGAATTTTTTTTCGAAGAAGAGGAAAGTGAGTCTGAGTTTTCCCTTGAGTGGCCAAACAGCTAAGTTGCATTCTTCCATGGTCAAACACAGCCAGCTTTTCTAATAAGAATGTTAGCACCCTTATGAGACATTCTCTGTCTATATTAGCAATATAATTAGCATATTAGCTAGCAATATTAGCAATATAATTAGCATACTAGCTAGTCAGTCACAAAGATCCTCAGCGCAGCGCCCACCCACTGCACGTTGGAATCAACCAAATATGAGCTAGATCAGCTATATATACACACTTTGTTCAGCTACTAAAGCTTAGAGCAGAGGATGTTCTAAAGCCTTGGCTCAGTAAGCCCTGTAACCATTACACAAGTCCAGAAGTGCAGAATGAGATGCTAAATATTATGGGCAACTCCGTTGTGCGAAAATATCTAAGGAAATACATGAGGTGTCCACACTCATGTACTCCATCATAATTGATGGAGTACAAGATTTGTCTGGGAATGAACAAGAGGCCATATGCCTACGCTATGTAGATAGTGATTTGCTACCTAATGAGGACTGTGTAGGCCTCTATCAAGTCTCCTCAACAACAGGGAAAGAGTTGGCTCGGATGGCAACTGATGTCCTCCTTCGATTGAACCTGCCCTTATCCTGCCTTCGCGGGCAGAGCTATGATGGGGCAGCCAATATGGCAGGTGGAACTAAAGGTGTTCAGGCAGTCATAAAGGAAACACAGCCTCTTGCTCTCTACGTTCATTGTGGTCCTCATTGCATTAATCTGGTGACTCAGACAGCCTGTAGCACAAGCACTATTGTGTCTGATGCGCTGGATTTAGTCCACAAACTTGGCAACCTGTACCATCTATCTGGGAAATATAAGACAATATTTAAGGAGGTTGCCCAGTCGGAAGAAGGGAGTTTCAGAACTCTGAGGCCCCTCTGCCCCACACGATGGCTCATGAGGGTGGTAGCTATCCAGGCAGTTGTAGATCAATATGAAAAGATTTTGGTCAGTCTTGAGGAAATTGGCATCTGGTTCCTCTGACACTTGCATAACTGCAAGGAGGCTTCTGGAGAGGTTTCAGAAGGGGCACATTTTGCTCAGCCTGATTATGGCCCTTGAAGTTCTAAAAGAACTTGAATGTCTCAACCGCTCCCTTCAGAGCAAGACAGTGAGTGTCTCAGGGATGCTGGCTGCGGTTGATTGTGTGAAAAACACAATTCAAGTAAAGAGATCTGATGAAACATTTCATCGTATATATACCCAAGCCTGTGATATGATCCAGGAGTTGGACATTGAGGCTATCCAGACTCCTCATATCCGGAGACCCCCAAAGCGCTTCACAGGAAATGCACCTGCATTTAGACCTACTTCCCCTGAGGAGTTCTAAAGAATAGAATTCTTTAAAATGTTGGATGTAGTTGAGGTCCAGTTGACAAAGCAGACCAGAGCAGCTTCCAAACACTCAACATACTGGAAAGGGTGTTAATAACTGGAAAGGTGGAGGATGTGGATGTGGTCAGTTCTTACCCAGAACTACACCAGCATTCTTTGGAGGTACAGCTGGCAATGTTCAAACTTCAGTATCCCTGCAGCACGGTCAGTGAAGTGGTGGATACCCTGAGAGCTATGCTGCCAGAGGTTCGAGGTTTGTTCACTCAAGTAGAAGTGTTGGTCAGGCTTCTTCTTGTTGTGCCATGCTCCTCAGCAGAAGCTGAGAGAAGTTTTAGTGCCTTGAGAAGGCTTAAGACGTGGCTGCGCTCTTCAATGTCTCAAAAGCGCTTGAACAATGTGGCTGTTTGCCACATCCACCAGGAGCATCTTGACAAACTTGACTTAGATTTGCCAGTCATTTGTGTCTGCAAATGACAAAAGAGGTCACACTTTTGGAGCCTTTGTATGATCTCTTACTTTTGTTCTAACTGTAAAAATCCTGCTGTAGGCATGATACAGATAATAGGGGAGAGATATGATTATAGGAGAAGATATAGAACATTTAATGAAAGGACAAAAAAAAGGGAAATCAACAATTTTGGGGAAAGGATGGAGATAGTAAAAGCAAGTCTTTAACAGGTTGTAAGGTTGTATTGAGTTATAGTTTTATGTTCTGCATGGCACTGAAGAGGGCTAAGTTTGATTGTAATAGGCTCTGAGTAGCCTAGGTACGCATTTTATGTTTCCTCATAACTTTTTTTTCAAGAGATTTTTTGTTGCATGACATTAAAATAGGGCTATATGTTGCCTCAAATTTACCTCATTCTTTTCTAATTCACTCTTTGATCTTTTAAATCCTCATATTTTGCTCTCATTAAAAGAAAATAAAGTGCCAAAAAAGTTGTCAGTGTCAGTCCTCTGTGTATTACACCAAAACATAATAGTAGTCAGTAATTGCAGACCATGCCGGCTCCAAGGAAAAACAATGAAAGAGGGAGATCATTTTGAATGTAAAATGCACCATGCGGGAAATTGAATCTATTTCTTTCAAAATTTTATGGGGGAGGACCCCCAGACCCCCCACAAAAATGTGTCCCCCCCACATTCAAAAAACTGCTGACGTCCTTGGGTTAAGACATACTGTATGTTTGAAGACGATGACGATGATGACCATGAGTATGAAGGGTTTGAAACCGAGTGGAGGATGGAGAATTACCACTCTAATCCACAGAGTTTTTTCAACTGCACCCCAGGGGTGAAAGATGATTTAGCTGCAGAGGCCACTCATGAAAGCCACAGCTGTAAGCTCTCAAATACTTTTTGAATTTTGTTTCTATCTGCTACAGAGACTGAGAAATCAATTGCTTAGTAGGCGTTGACACAATTGCCGAATTTCCAGGTTTTAGGGGGTTCTTCTAAAATCGCCCATAGGTTTTCCAGGCATTTCTTTCAGGGGTTTTAGGCCTAAATGGGTTAGAGTAAATGCAAGGAGAGTCTTTGCAGTCATTGTTTATCAAGCTACCAGAGTATATTCATAGAGAGTTTCCCATCCTGCTCTCAGGCTGTAGAGTGTGCCACAGTTTCCAATAACGATATCACCTTCCCAGTATAATTCCTGAGATAAATATTGTCCCTGGTGATTTGCCCACTGTTTCATTTCCTCAACAATAACCTCAGCAAGTTTCCCTCTGCTTGACAGCAGTTTGGTAAATAACATTACCCGCCAGGCCCTTCTCACTAGGTGTTTATTATTCCAGTTAGGTACACACATCACTGGGATCAGTCAGAGGGGGGAGCCCCGTAGGGCCCTGTAGCCAATTTCACAAGCTTCAATCCAACAAGCCCAGAGTAATATGCACACACACAGACATATGAACACAAACACATGGCGTTAACTGGAACCACTGGAACCAATTTATCCTTCACCTCCATCCAATCCAGCCTCTCTTGCCTCTTTTCCACCAAACTGGATCTGGTTCAAGATCCGATCTTTTGCTTTTCTGGCGCTTTTCTGGTTCTAGCCTGTAGCACCCCTTGTGTTTCCACCACTCAGAGGCCGAGTGGAGCTCAAGTGGAGCTCAAGTGGAGCTGTGTCATTGCGTCATGACGTAACCATTTACGTGCCCTCTTATGACCCACACAGCGTTTTACGTCACTGATTTTCTCCCCAACGCCGCTCACAACAACATCAGTAGAGGACTGGTTTGGTTGGAGCTCTCCGGGCAGCCGAGTGGGACCAGCAAGATCCGTTTATTGGCACTTAAAGCCGGTGCCGCTGCGTGGAAACACGAAAGAAACAGATCTTTATCGGCTCCAGCTCCGGCTCCAGCTCCAGCTCCGGATCTGGGTTGGTGGAAAAGCGGCATCTGAGTCCTTGGTATTTTCCATTCTTCTCCACCAAGGCTGGTGATGTTCGTTTTTTTTTCTGATACCAAAATAGTTATTATTAAAGTGACCAGTGTGGTGGCATTTTCAAGAATCAAACATTCAGCTGTCTTTATGCTATTTTGTTTTTTGCTAGAACTTCAGTCATTCACACAGAGAGCAGACTGTCTGCAGAGGGAGAGTAGAGTTTGCATTGCATATCTATACACAGAGAGGAAAAATGGGGGGGGGGGGGGGTCAAGCTTGGCGATAATTAAACGAGCATTCTGGAAGTTAGGGAGGCAGTATCAGGAAGTTGAAGGTCATACTGTTGGCGCACTAACAACATCCCAACAAACGTTTTAAAAAGCACATTTCCCAAGCTTAGCAAAGATGTGAAAGCCAGTTAACAGAGATAAACATCAGCAAATAAGAATCATACAACCATATTATTAGAGTTAGTGAGTGAGTATACCATTTTTCTGTTACACCAGCTGTTTTTAGGAAATGTAAGCATATGTATGTGAGGTGTTAAAATAATATAAACCAATGGTATTGAAGCTGAGAGCCAGGCAGGGAAGTCAGAAAATAGTCAGCGCCATTGTGACACCTTTATAGGGTTCATTTGGATTTGATCATAACTTTACAGACTAAAATACAAGTCAATTCTTAAAGAGACAGGTAAAAGGTGTTCATATCAATGAACTTCTCTGCACACATGGGAAAGGCTTGGTGTTTGTACCCTTTTACATAATTCCCCTTTCTGTACTGATCATGTTCCTCTGGCTCTGTGTCACTGCATCCCATCACATGATCTCCACCTCTCTCTCCAGGTTATCTGTCTGTCCTCCAAATTGCTAGCCTGTCTCTCCTCTTTTCCTCCATCTCAGACAGTTTGACCTCCATTTCATCCCGGTAGCCCCGGTACCAGCTCACCCTGCAAAGAGAGGAGGATTGACGTACCTGTGACATTTCTATAAAAACACACCATCCTCTGCTGAACAGAAGATGAGGGCTAAGTATACATTCCTCTCTCGGGATCCCTCACTGGATTACCATTGCTGCAGCACAGCTCCTGTTTTATCGCCCCTCTCTTCTGTCACTACAGAGCAGTGGTTTTGAGTATTACTGTCTTCAAACCCCATTTTTTGAAAGATTCTCAAGCTGTGAAATAGCACAGATATATTACATGTTTCAAAAGGTACTGATTCATCCTTAACATATTCATTCAAAACACGTGTTAGTGTTTCAGTAAACAGGCCAATGCCACCAACAAAACACATTTTCTTATCATGTAGGTGTTTTTTCTACTTTAGTCAACCCTGGATATGTGTATTAGACACAGATCTCTGTTTTGATTTTACTTAACACCCACTGTTTCACTTATCATCTTTCATGTAAAGCGATATACAGTAAACTGAAAATAAGCAACAAAATGTCAAAAACAAAACATGACTCCCCCACAGTACCTGTCAGAAAGAGGTTCATAATTGAAGGATTCATTTCGCATGAGTTTGCTCAAATGATGAAAGAAGGATAGAAATTGTGACCATTATGAACATTTTACTGAGAAACCACTGTATGCAATATAATAACACCAGAACTCTAGCAGCACCTCTTTATTCATTTTATTCGATTTCTTATTTATTTTGATTCACTGCACTGTTTCCTCTGGAGTGTAATGCAGTGGTTAATACTAATAGTTCAGGTATCCTATGGTGCTATATTTTGTTGATGTGATGGGGAGGAAAGTGTCTGTACTTCATGTTTGGAAATTCTGAAGAATGATAACATGTCTAACATCTGTCCTTTTGGTGTCCAACGATTGAATATGCCTGATGTACAGCAGGTGCACTTATGTAAGCATGTATGGGTTTTTTTTGTCTCTAAAATAATAACGCAAAAGAAAGATGCGTAGATGTGTGTAAAACTGTGATTTAAGTGCAAATGTTGCTTGACCACGTCTGCCCACGGTCAACATTCGTTTTGTTTATTAAAGCTACTTAATAAATGACTTTACAGGTGGTGTGGATGTGCTGATGTTGAGGCATAAGGAGTAAAAAGCAGACAGAGAGCTTATTCTCCGTAGTTATTCATTACTAGTGAGACCAGCAGTTTGACTGCCACAACCTTTACAGATATAGCAAAAAGGAGAAAAATAAATCTAACAAAAAATATTACTCCCTTGATCAGGAAGGGGAGGGGCTAAAACAGCCACACCTGTGAGCTGGAGTAGGTGAGGTGACAAATAAGACACTCCTGGGAGATGTGAATTTAGTTCCACCTGAAAAACTCTACACACAAACCTACACACACTAAACTGGTTGGACTGAACTGCTCATGCATTCACATACCTGAGCTGACCCAATCTGAGCTGGACTGTCTTCAGCTTGTAAAGGACATAATCGTTACACACACACACACACACACACACCACATGTTTTTGAGTCATGAGTCATCTCAGATTTTGTAGTTTGAAGTTTATCTTTTGACTTGATTACTATACTTTGGGTGGAATACACCAATATACATTTAATTGGAATGAATGGTTTGTCTTTGCTATTTAGCATTTACTTTGGACCCAAAAGATATTCTCTTGCTGGCAACCTTTTCACTTTTTGTACTGTACGTTTGGGATAAAGCCTAAACTGCACTGAAACTTTAGAAAAAAAAATAAAAAGAAAGCTGATTGATTTTTTCATGATTAAAATATCCAGATTTTAAAACCTTTTTGCAATGTAGGATTATGAATTCTATTGTTTCAATAACTTTGGTCCTTCTTACAGTTTAAGTCAATGTCTCTCCTGTGTGGTCGATCAGCAGAGCGCTCAGGTGGATTAAAGTGATCGTCTCTTGACCAGATTAAACATGTGAAAATGATATTCCCATTGACTTCAAGTATCATTTTTTAAAATTCTCCTGTGTTTTTATCCAGTTATTGCTTTGGTGGATGTTGATCTTCAGTCACTTGAAATCTTTTGTCTGGGGTTAATTGTAGAATTGTTTGGTTCTCTAAAAAGGCTTCAAATGTAAGATCCTTTGACATTTTGACAAAATAGCAATATTTTTTTTTCAATGACATTCAATCGTATTTATTCAAAATCATGTCAAAGCCTTTAGTTCATTTTCTGAAAAGGGCCTATCCTGTTTTGAATAACAACTTAACCTGATTATGACCTGCTTTATTAGGCAAATGGGACATTTTAAATGGAGGCGTCTAATCGATACCCAAGAACACCAGAAAATTCATCAAATACTCATAGTCAAGCAGGGCAGACATAAACACACATTTTAAACAGTCATCTCTCTTTGTACATTTAATATGGACCGCAGGTTGCATGGTTTGCCCCACCCCACAAGGCCCCTCACGCAGGGACCTGAAGGCCCTTAGCACTGTACCCCTCCGTCTGCAAGACTGCAACCGTTTGGAATAACAACAACTTGACTGAAAAGCTAGAAATCTAGTATGATGGGAAAATAATTTTAATATAAATTGGGGATGTCCTCATGCCTTTTGGAGAACAGGAAGTTTGACAGAGAAACTCCAAACTTCCTAGCTTCCTCTGGGGAAACACACAGGTAATGTTTTTGGAACATCTAAAATGCTGTGATGGTAAGATAGGTGTTCCTTTACCCCTTCAAAGTTTGTTAGGTTCACTTTTTTGTGTGGATTGTTGTGCTCCATTGAAGAACTGGGTTCCTGGAAAATGTATTGCAGTGAAAAGACAGGCTCCTGAGTTTTTAGAAGATCTTTTAACAAACAGTAATCTGGAAAGTCAGGATACGTTTCCGGTTTTCTAAAAGGTTCCTTGACTCCAGAGGTCATGCAATGCATTTTGTCCTGCATGGATATGCAGCGCCAAGGAACCAAGATTGTCTGTATTTGTCTTAGAATATTTGAAAGGACACTTTAATCAGAGCTCTCAAATGGCTTCAAATTCAAAAAGTAAAATGATGTTCTGTACTTCTAAAGGTCCCCTATTATGCAAAATTATTTTTGATGTATTTTATTCATAAATATGTGTCCCCGGTGTGTAAGGAGACTCACAAAGTGTCAGAAAATACAACCCTCTCTCTTTTCCTCCTTATCCACATCTCTAAAAACGAGGGTACAAACGAGCTGATCCAGATTTGCTTCGGTTATGACGTCATATCGGTAATGTGGGCTGGCTTTACATTGAACTCCTGGCAATGTCCCAACCACGCGACACGTCCCAACCTATCGTCCCCCATATACAGTCGCGAGCTAAATCCCCTCCGCAGCACCTCTGTGTGTCTGTGTGTTCAGCAGGATGTCTGCAGGAGGGACTTATGGTGCATACACACCGGACGCGATGCGATTTTTGGGCGCATTGCAATTACATGTAAAGTCTATGTAAAGACGTGGAGAGGCACGAATTTGCTCGGGCGGCGCGCACGAAGCGGATGCCGCGCGCATATGAGGCAATTGAAGCTATTGAAGGAGGCCGCATCAATCGCGAGTGTTCTCGCGTTAACCAATGAGCGGTACAGATCTCAGCCTGCCGTCACTGACGTTGAATCAGAAAACCAAAACATCAGTCATTAGCCGTTAGCACACAGAGCCCCCAGCTCCTCATATCTGTTCAGAAACTGGAGAAAAGTTATACATGTACAAACCACAGACTGTCTATGGCAGGGGTGCCCAACCAGTCGATCGCGGTTTACCAGTCGATCGCGGGCTGAGTTCCAGTTGATCGCAAGAAAATGTTGTGTGTAGGCTATCCTCCTACTGTTGTGTAAAATAGGCCTACATTAAAACTTCCATCTTAAAACATCTTAAATAGGCACAATGAACTTCTGATCGCGTGAAGCAGTGTGTAGATTTGTACAGCTATAGTAAGGTATATCAGGCATAATCAAAGAAAAAATCTCACGCGTTTCTTTCTATCTGCGAGTGCATGGTATGGTTGCTAGGTTCTAACTAAGGACTCGGAAGGGCGCGAGAAGCTTGACTAGAGCGAGTGGATACTACCATGGCGGCAGAATGGCTAAAAAATCTAAAACTTATCATTTTCATTCAGAGTGGGAGGAGGATTCTTTTTTTGTGTAATTCGAATGCCAAGTCCATCTGTCTTATCTGCAATGCAAATGTGGCTTTACCAAAGAAAGGGAATTTGGAGCGGCATTTCAAGACGGTCCACAAGAGCTACGATACAAACTTCCCAGCTAACACTGCGCGCCCGAAAAGTCAAGGAATTGAAAAGTCAGCTAGCAACACAACAGTCCATTTTTACCAGGCCCAATACCACGAGTAAGGCTGCAACCATAGCTTCTTATCGTGTCTGTCGTGTTCTTGCAACAGGAAAGAAATCTTTCAAGGATGGTGAAATTGTGAAAGAAGCGTTCATGGAAGCCACAGATGCTCTTTTTGCCGATTTTAAAAATCGAAAGGAGATTGTGTCTGCTATTCAGGATGTGCAGCTATCAACAAATTCTGTTACACGGCGATGCGAGGGAATGGCGGAGGATGTTGAACAGCAATTGAGGAATGATATTGACACATTTTGATGAATCCACTGATGCTGTGGATGTGGCTCAGCTATGTGTGTTCATTAAAATGGTTTTCGACAATATGAGTGTAAAAGAAGAGCTGCTGACCATTTTGCCTTTGAAAGGGCACACAAGAGGCACAGATATTTTTCAGGTTTTTATGGAATTCGTTAGTAAGAGCAAGTTGCCCCTCTTCAAACTCATCTCCATTACAACCGATGGGGCTCCAGCAATGATTGGACGTACTGCTGGGTTCATTGGATTGTGCAAACAGTCTGAATCTTTCCCGGATTTCCTGAATTAGCATTGTATAATTCACCAGCAAGGGTTGTGCGGGAAGATTTTAAATATGAAAGACGTGATGGATGTGGCTAACAAGATTGCCTGTTCTGTTTGGGCCAGGAGTCTGCAGAGGCGATTATTCCATGCGCAACTGGAGGAGACCGGTGCAGAACACACAGATCTGCTGCTGCACACAGACGTAAGGTGGCTCAGCAGAGGTACTTTTATGGAACGGTTTTCTGAATTGTTGCCCGAAATTAAAGAATTTCTGAAACGTTCAAACCATGCTGAATATACACAGCTAGAAGACAGTCAGTGGCTCTTGGATTTAGCCTTTCTTACTGATCTGACTGACAAGCTCAATAACTTGAATCTAGAGCTGCAGGGTAAGAACAAACACATCATCAACATGATCAGCTCCGTGAACACCTTTAAAAGCAAGTTACAGTTGCTATCAAGCACGTTGCAACAGTGTGATCTGCGGAACTTTCCACACATGGACACAGAACTTAAGCGTCAGGGCAAAGACTGTGCGGAGCTTGAGGGTGCACGTTATGATGATCAAGTGCAAAGCATCTTGTCAGAATTTGACAGGCGCTTTACTGACTTTGCATCCATTGAGCCTGTTGTCAGTTTTCTCAGTTTTCCATTTTGGGAAAATATAGATGTGGATTGTATATGGTCCAAAGTGGCATCACTCTTCAACCTGGATAGCGGTGCTATTGAGAATGAGATCCTCACACTAAATAATGACATTGAGCTCAAATCAAGAGCTACACCTGACACAAATGTCCAATTCTGGAATCTAATGCAGAAAGAGAAGTACCCCAACCTCAGACAAACTGCAAACAATTTGACTGCACTTTTTGGATCAACATATTTGTGTGAGTCTGCCTTTTCACATATGAAAATCATTAAGTCAAAATACAGATCCACCATGACTGATGACCACCTTGCGGCCTGCTTACGGTTGGCACTCAGCTCTTACTGTCCGGACTATGAGAGACTAGCTTCCTCCTCTCAGTGCCAGAAGTCCCACTAAGGTAGAGAACCACTTTTCCAACTTAAATTAGGAATTGTATTAATTGGGTTGTATGTTGTTGTGTTGTTACGGGCCAGTCCTAGGCCTACAAGTGCTTATTCTTTGCACGACGTACATTTACTTCAATAAATGTATTATTATTGTTCAAACTTGATCTTTGTGTCAGAAAATTGTGTTATTATATAGGTGCACAATTAATTGTGGCTACGCTATGGCTTTCGATATGGCTTGGTAGATCTCAACACACTATCAACTTTAAAAGTAGATCTTGGTTCAAAAACGGTTGGGCACCCCTGCTCTATGGCATGGGTCAGGGCTGCCCCCAATCGAGTGTTGTTGTAGTGTTTTTTTAATAAAAAAAACAAAACATATATTAAACAACTTAAAGAAGTGACAACATGATTTAATGAATGAATGAATGAATAATTCAATCCAAGAAAATTCTGATTTCTTGATCAATATACCTGCCATTGGAGTCTTGCGCATCAACTAGACACCTCGTCGCGTGCATAGCCAATACTCGCTCATAGACAGACACTGCTAGCTCAAGATTCGTTTGGAAGAGATGGTAATCTAATGTTAAGCATGTCACTAGGACGTATCCCTCTGGTGCCCAGAAGAGAAAGAAGAAAAGGACAGAGGATGAGAAAAAAGAGCAAGATAAAGGTATGTTTGCATGATTATTTACAGTATGTTTTGACTTCACTTGAGGTAACAGCTCTAGCTATGATAGGGGTTAGCTAGCTAGCTAGCTGGCTATTTAATGTCATGAACTTATATAGCCATCACCTGAGCTACATCCCCGCCCTCAACAGTGAAATGTCTCCCATTAATATACATTTATCTAGGTGTATTTCAGATGTCAAAGATATTGGGAGTGTTTAGAATGTTCAAACAAGCATGTACCCTATGTGCTAGCTCTAGCCGGGCTTAAACTAAAGATAGCTGACTGAAGTGGACTTTAGCACTAGTAGCTAGCTACATGAAAACGAGACTGAAGGCAAATTTACCACACTGACTCAGAGGGATTGTCTCTGATTTCGCACCTGAACGCGTTGATAGTTTAGTAGTGTTTTATAAATGAGACATAGTGGTAATGTGACTGCAGGGGAGGTTTTTCTTTACGGCAAATGGCTACATAGCCTTTATATGACATGACACATTTAACATAGCTATTAATTTGTTTATTTATTTATATTGTCTTTGCAGGTTCACCCCCAGCTGTGTTACAGGCACTTGAATGTGAAGAACCGTTACCAGCACTTACACCCACTGAGGAACAGTTACCAGCTTTACATTAACTGATACACCGGTTTCAACCTCAGCTGGCATGACAGGTCAGTTAATATAACAGTTTTTGTATTGTGAAAGCCTTACTTAACTGTAAAATATCTTGTGTTATGTTATAATTCTATTTTTTATCTAATGTCCCTACAGGTCCTTCTACAGCACCCACTGCTATGGATTTCCCATCAACTCCCTTAACAAGCTCCAGCTACCAACATAGATCAACAGCTCCTCCAACTGACCCAGTTGAATGGTCAGCGTTCCTGTCTGACTCAGAAAAGACTGATCTGGTAAGAAGAGGGCCAGTGCCAGTAAGTCACACCTTCACCTTCCCCAAAAAATCAGATGGACGAAGCTTTCACTACCACTGTAGCTCCTTTCACCACGCAGACACAGGTCGGTTCTTTGAAACGGGCGTTTACTCTTGGCCTTAATACTTTAGCCTCCCTCTTCCGTTACGCCGTGAGAAATAAAGTAACAAACAAAATACATACATACATACATACATACATACATACATACATACATACATACATACATAGCCCACACGTTAGCATAGTGTGCTACAAATACAGTTGTTCGCATGTCATGAAAGGAGATTCTTAAAATGTCTTCTTCTGCTGATACCTTACAACGATACTGCAGCAGCTTTGATAACGACGTCTGCCCATGTTGTGCTTCACAGTACGTCACATAAAAGGCAGTACCAACACACAACGAACAAACATAGGTTCCGAGGCACCAAACCACAGAAACTCAGTCACGACGCACTGGCAAACAGAACACAAACTGCCTTCTAAACCATGCTAAACTTCAACTACTTTGATACAACATAAAATAAAGGATTTATTTATTTAACTTAATTATGAAATGAACTATATGTTAAAAGAGGCAACTTTGTTATGTCACTTACAACCACTATACATACAGACACTTAGTTAATGGGGAAAAGATCCAGCGAAGCTGGCTAATTTATAAAACATTTAAAAAATGATGCCGTTTACTGCTTCTGTTGCAAATCATTCTCACGAAAGTCCATAAAACTGTCAACAGAGGGACAGCGTGATTGGGTAAATGTAGAAGTTTTACTCAAACAGCATGAGAATAGTCTAGATCACTGCAACAATATGGTGAAGTGGAAAGACTTTGCCCTCCGTCTTTCTAAGCAGAAGACTATCGATGCTACAGAAATGGCCCTTCTGGAGGCAGAAAAAAATCGTTGGGGAGATGTTCTCACCCGTTTCATTAGTATCATTCAGTCTTTGGCAGAGAGGAATCTTGCATTCAGGGGGTCTGTCGATACTTTGCATCAGGCCAACAATGGGTACTTCCTTAAAGAAGTGGCACTGATGGCAAAATTTGACCCGGTGTTAAAAGACCACATCAGACGAATTGAAAGTGGAATGCAGCACAACACGTACCTAGGTAAGACTATCCAGAGTGAGCTGATAGAGTGTATCGGTGACAAAATAGTGGAGGCAATGGTGGCAGAAATCAAGGACTGCAAATATTATTCCATTATATTGGACTGTACATCTGATGTTAGTCACCGTGAACAAATGTCTGTTGTGGTGCGCACAGTCACTCTGGGCAAAACACCGGAAATAAAAGAGCACTTTTTAGGATTTCTAATTGCTCCAGAATTCACTGGCCTGGGTTTGTCCTATCTAATCCTAAGAATTGAACATCCCTTTTCAGGACTGTCGGGGGCAGTCCTATGACAATGGGGCTAATATGAAGGGGAAAAACAAACGTGTGCAGGCTAGGCTATTGGTTAAAAATCTAAGAGCTTTTTATGTTCCTTGCAGTGCTCATACCCTAAATCTGACCGTCTCAGATGCGGCAAAAGCATCAACGGATGCTTTTTGTTTCTTTGGAAATGTGGGGAAGGTGTACTATTTGTTGGCTGGGTCCACTCAAATGTGGGCTATCTTACGGCAGTTTGTTGACCTGACCCTCAAGTCCTGGAGTGAGAGGGCTGGGAAAGCCGCATTAAAAGAAGAAGAAGAAGAAGAAGACATACTTTATTAATCCCTTACAGGGAAATTGCTTTCTCTACTCTGTTGTGTTGACACACATTAAACACACAGAGGATATACATGCACAAACACAGAGGAAATACATGCACACACAACCACATGCAGAGGAGAGGTGGCAGAGCAGAGAGGCAGCCAGGTACCCAGCGCCAAGGGAGCAGATAGAGGTTAGGTGCCTTGCTCAAGGGCACCTCGGCAGTGGCCTAGGAGGAGAACTGGCACCTCTCCAGCTACCAGCTCACTCCATATTAAAAAAAAGCATTGAAGCTTTCAAAGTCAAAGTCAATGTCCACTTTATTGTCAAAGTTTCCACATGTGTTATACATACAGAACATTGGAATACCGTTTCTGGCAGTCCCACTGTGGAAATATAAACAAGAACATACTGTATAACATAATAAGATAAGAGCGTAGAAAAAAAAGGGGGGGTAAGAAGGGGTATACAAAAAAAAAAGAAGTAATATATACATATGTTAGACACAATCAACACAGTTTGACGGTAGTGCAAGTAGTTCTTTAGTGCACATAATTCTTAGTGCAAAGTACATTTTCAGTAGCATAGAAATAGAGAATAGAAAGTGACTTGTGCTGGATGAGGGACGTTGTGTGAGGGAGGGGGATTAATGTCCTGGTACATTTCCATTGAGGCTGTGGGGAAAGGTGGGTGGGACGGAGGGCGGAGAGGTCAGGGGAGAGATGGGAGCAGGGGTAGAGGGAGATGAGAGAGGGGGAGAGAGACAGAGGGACGGAGAGGCAGAGAAGGTGAGGGAAGCCCTATTAGAAGTTAGAAATAAAGTGACTGACTCTGTGGTGGCTGTTGAAGCCAACTCCCTTGCAGAAGAAATAGGTTCCTTTCCATTTCTGATTTGTTGTGTTGTCTGGTTTGACATTTTGTGTAAGATTAACATCACTAGCAATCTTCTACAGTCAACCAACATGCAGCTTGATGTAGCTGTTAAACTTGTAAATAAGAACAAAAGCACATCAGTTACAGAGAAACCGGCTTCTGTGATGCACAGACATCTGCAAAACAAATGTGTGAGCGGATGAACACAGAAACAGTACTGAAACGGAAGCGATTGCGTTCTACAAAAAGGCAATTTGCCTATGAGGCTAGAAGTGTCCTTTTTTAATGCTGTAGTTGACTGTAGTAGCATTCAGTCGTTGGAGGATAGATTTAAGTCTCTAAGTGAGGTTAAAGAAAACTTTGGAGTGCTGCTCAATTTCAGGGAGCTAGACTGAAAGGTCCGGAGGGAACAATGTGAGCTTCTTGGGGAAAAACTGTCTTGTGGAGAGGAGGCTGATGTTGACTGGCTGTAGAGATTGAGAGTCTTCCTGAACTTGCCCAAACTATTACTGCCCTTGAACTTCTTACGTACGTCTCACAAAACGACATGTGTGAGCTTTACCCAAATCTTTGGGTAGCTCTCAGGATAGCCTGCACTCTGCCTGTGATAGTTGCCTCAGCAGAGAGGAGCTTTTCCAAGGTCAAACATACCTGAGATCATCAATGGCCCAGGAAAGACTAAGTGGACTTGCTGTTATTAGTATTAATATCAAAGTGGACAAAAGTGGAATACTGAGGGACTCATTATTTAAGCATCTATTTTTTGGAACATTTTATTTTTTGATATCTGTTTTATAAGATAAGATATCTATTCAAAGATATGTTGAAAAACAAAACATTAAACTGATATACTTGTTTAAAAATACAAATGCTGTTGTATTTTCTTTTTCAATTTAACTTAATATCAATAATGTGAAACATCATATCATATAGGCCTATGCCTCCTTTTAGAGTATTACCGTATATCAATTGAAAGATGAATGGATGGATGGATGGATGGATGGAAATTGAAATTGAAATACTCTACTTTGAATAATTAGCCTAGTGTTTGGTATGTTTTCTATCTACTACTTCTCCCATTCAAAAATCCAAATCAAATCAAAAATTGTATTAATATGTAACAAATATATTTAATTTCAGAGCAGAAGAAACAGCCTTCAAGGGTCAAACTCTGTACATAAATCATTCAGCAGTGCACAATGAAGGTCTAACATGCAACTGTATGAACAAGCAATACTTTGACATGCAAATGTGTGTGTGTGTGTGTGTGTGTGTGTGTGTGTGTGTGTGTGTGTGTGTGTGTGTGTGTGTGTGTGTGTGTGTGTGTGTGTGTGTGTGTGTGTGTGTGTGTGTGTGTGTGTGTGTGTACGAGAGAGTGTTTTTATTCTGACTCATCATCACTTGAGGATGGACATAGGGAGGTAAGTGGAGTAGGGCTAGCTTCCTGTGGGTCAGGGTTGAAGTTCAGTCTTCGCCCATATGGTTGAATGTTTGGTCTCTTTCTCAAGAGGCCAGCTGCCCACCATCTTGCCACTGCCTCCTCGCTCTCGTATGCAACAGGGTCACAGCCCTGGGATTTGATTAAAAGGAGATCCTCAATGGTCGAAGTCTTAAGCGCCAGTCTCCTTGGATACGCTTCATTGTGGAAAACTGGCGCTCCACTTGAGATGTGGAAACAGGGAATACCAGGACGATCCTGACGAGATGTATTAAGTTGGGGTACTTGCTCTCCATTTCCGTCAGCATCCTCTGCCAAAGCACAAGAAAGGCCTCCCTGTTGTGGTGCTGCACAATATCATATTTGGCTTTTAACCATTCTCTCTCCACCTCTGCCACATTGCAGCCATTACTGGTGAGAAGTGGCTCGAAATGCTCGCAAAGCTTACGCAGCTCACTGTCTCCATACTGCTGAATGGCACTGACGTTATCTTCAGCTGGCATGTTAACAGGATCGAAGACTTCAGCAGCCAGGAGCACAGGATCTGTGGAGAATGTGGAGAAACGCTGACCAATACATGCAGTGATGGTGTTAACTATTTCACTCCTTTGGCGATGGAACGCCTCAGCAGATGTTGATGAGGTGCTGATCTCCACTCCCTTGTACATAAAGACACCAGTGCGGCCAGTGTTGGTAAAGGCAGTGATGACAGGGTGCAGGTAGGGGCCAGGTTGTTCCTTCTGTTTCAGCAGAGCAGCCTGGGAAGCCATGACCCTACTCCTGACAGAGGAAAGGGACAGCTCATCTGACTGGAAGTCAAGGGAGAGCTCTGCCAGGTCCGCCAGCAGATCCTGGTACAAGGCCATGTAAAGGACAAACTTGGATGATGTTAGTTGCCACCAGTAAGCCTTGAGCTTCTGCTTATCTGGTCCAGAATCCTCCTGCCTTTCCAGAAGGTGTGCTATGATGCATCTGTAGTGGGAGGCGAGGGAGGATAAGGCCTTTCGCCTGTCGTTTATCCATCTTGTGCCCTGAGAGCGACTTGGCTTCATGACATGCTCTTCAAGAGCCTCTCCAATGGCCTTATGGCCTTGAGCTCCTTCCATTTTTTGCTGGAACGATGGTACAGGGAGCAGAGCAAATTCTTCCATACTGTGATGGTGTAAACAATAGTATACAAGTAGAACATGTAGCAAAACTTTACTAAACAATTTTTTCAAAATGTATTGTTAATTAAACATACCTACTGTATGTGAAGTAAGAATCTTTAAAAGCACCCTTCAGGCACAGCTGATCATCCATGAAGCGGATTCCTGCTGCTGAAGATGGGTAAGGACACCGTTTGTCATCCCAAAATTGACAGAAGCCCCATCAGCTGCTGTTGCAGTCAAGCAGCTACTGAGGTTAAGACGGTTCTCCTTACACTTTTCTCTAATGGCCTTCAGTATTCCTGCAGCATCACATGAGTCTGGCTCTGTAATACAGAAAAGCAAAAGCAGAAAAATACATAGTTATTTAAATGAGTTATTTAAATAGTTCCATGCTGTGTGGCACTGGCAGCTCTCATTGTCTTCAACTGAAATGGGAGACTACAGAAATACAAGACTTTTTGATTGATATCAAAGACATACCAAAACAAATGATCCAAACACATGAATATGAAGAATAAAAACCTTACCCAAGTAGTCGAGTAGAGAGGCCTGTAATTTTTATCATAGGTATACCTCAACTATGAGAGACAGAATGAGGAAAAGAAATCCAGAAAATCACATTGTAGGATTTTTAATGAATTTATTTTCAAATGATTGTGGAAAATAAGTATTTGGTCAATAACAAAAGTTCATCTCAATACTTTGTTATATACCCTTTGTTGGCAATGACAGAGGTCAAACGTTTTCTGTAAGTCTTCACAAGGTTTTCACACACTGTTGCTGGTATTTTGGCCCATTCCTCCATGCAGATCTCCTCTAAAGCAGTGATGTTTTGGGGCTGTCGCTGGGCAACACGGACTTTCAACTCCCTCCAAAGATTTTCTATGGGGTTGAGATCTGGAGACTGGCTAGGCCACTCCAGGACCTTGAAATGCTTCTTACGAAGCCACTCCTTCGTTGCCCTGGCGGTGTGTTTGGGATCATTGTCATGCTGAAAGACCCAGCCACGCTTCATCTTCAGTGCCCTTGCTGATGGAAGGAGGTTTTCACTCAAAATCTCACGATACATGGCCCCATTCATTCTTTCCTTTACACGGATCAGTCGTCCTGGTCCCTTTGCAGAAAAACAGCCCCAAAGCATGATGTTTCCACCCCCATGCTTCACAGTAGGTATGGTGTTCTTTGGATGCAACTCTGCATTCTTTCTCCTCCAAACACGACGAGTTGAGTTTTTACCAAAAAGTTCTATTTTGGTTTCATCTGACCATATGACATTCTCCCAATCCTCTTCTGGATCATCCAAATGCCCTCTAGCAAACTTCAGATGGGCCTGGACATGTACTGGCTTAAGCAGGGGGACACGTCTGGAACTGCAGGATTTAACTCCCTGGCAGCGTAGTGTGTTACTGATGGTAGCCTCTGTTACTTTGGTCCCAGCTCTCTGCAGGGCATTCACTAGGTCCCCCCGTGTGGTTCTGGGATTTTTGCTCACCGTTCTTGTGATCATTTTGATCCCACGGGGTGAGATCTTGCGTGGAGCCCCAGATCGAGGGAGATTAGCAGTGGTCTTGTATGTCTTCCATTTTCTAATAATTGCTCCCACAGTTGATTTCTTCACACCAAGCTGCTTACCTATTGCAGATTCAGTTTTCCCAGCCTGGTGCAGGTCTACAATTTTGTCTCTGGTCTCCTTTGACAGCTCTTTGGTCTTGGCCGTAGTGGAGTTTGGAGTATGACTGTTTGAGGTTGTGGGCAGGTGTCTTTTATACTGATAACAAGTTCAAAAAGGTGCCATTAATACAGGTAACGAGTGGAGGACAGAGGAGCCTCTTAAAGAACAAGTTACAGGTCTGTGAGAGCCAGAAATCTTGCTTGTTTGTAGGTGACCAAATACTTATTTTACCGAGGAATTTACCAATTAATTCATTTAAAATCCTACAATGTGATTTCCTGGATTGTTTCCCCCATTCTGTCTCTCATAGTTTAAGTGTACCTATGATAAAAATTACAGGCCTCTCTCATCTTTTTAAATGGGAGAACTTGCACAATTGGTGGCTGACTAAATACTTTTTTGCCCCACTGTAAATGCCATAAATCATCATATAAATCAATTGTTCGCAATAATCGAGCTCTAGAAAGTGGGCTTTTTTCCTTTGAGTGTCAGACACGCCCTCCGGCAAGCGTCAACGGAACGGAACAGTGTGAATGCTGCGTTAAAGCTACAGTCACAGAATCAGCACTTCAGGTACAGGGCTGAAATAGAGGGGGATGAGGCATGCTACAATGGGGGATCTGTTTGCTATTTTGAGCAAAACACTTCACAGACATGCTTTGTATAGATACGGCCCTACAATATATTGTTCAAATATAGCATAATAGGCAGGGGTGCACATAACTGGTACATAGGTACGCATGCGCGACAAAAATCGGGAATACGTAATGCCACGTGTGTTACTACACATGCGACTTTGCATACTTGACTGATCTCATCTAACCTTACACATGTTGCTTGTCGACTACTGTCAGAGATGTCCAAAAAGCAACAGACAAGCAGCTTCTTTGGCGCCGAAGAAAATAAGACTTTTTTTGGAAAAGTGGCTCCAAGATGTGCAGTGGCTTGACATTAGCGATGAGCGCACTGAAATGTGGTGCAAGGTTTGCCGCTCACATCCCCATCTAGCAGACAAAACAGGTGTGCTTTTTAAAGGCTCAAAGAATTTCAACCATCCTTTATTTGACACACGAATGTGGCACAAGCCATTACAAATAAACAAGCTAGCCGAGAAGAAATGTCCAGTCGCCCACTTACCAGATGGCAACACAAGCTGAATGAAGAACAGTTGCAAACTCTGTTTAATATTTTTCTCCTCGTCTTCCATAAAGCGAAACACGCACATCCCATGTCTCCCTATTCTGAGGATGTTCCTTTACTGAAGCGGCTAGGAGTAAATGTCGGAGGTGCATATCATTCACGCGAAGGGGGCACACAGATCTTGCAGAGCTGGGGACCTCACACCATCAGCGGGGAGTTACGAGCCAAGCTGCAGTCTGCTGAATTTTAGGGGCTGCTTTTTGATGGATCTGAGGACATCACAAAAACTGAGCAGGAAATCGTTTACATTGTGTCTGTGTCCAGCAACGGAGAGTTTACTTCAAACTTTATTGGACTGATTGAACTGGGTGCTGACCGAAACGCTCAGGCCATAACAGACGGACTTTTCCATGAAACAGGCTTGGATGACTGGACAACAAAGTGGGTCGCTGTGTGCACAGACGGGGCTGCTGTCAACATCAGGGTGTATAACAGCGTTGTGCCAAAACTCCGGCAACTTGCTGCGGTTGGAGAATCCCTTGAGCACATTCTGTGCACTGCACACACTCTGGAGAATTGCGCAAAATCAGCTGATCGCAACGTTCCTTACTGTGAGACATTTAATCGTTTGTGAAGAAGCTGTGTGAAGAAAATGGGATCTCCTTTGTGAAACTGGGTACGTTTCATAATATCAGATGGTCTGCATGGAAGCATGAAATACTGTTAAAAATATCAAGATAATTGCCAGCCATTAAAAGGCAACTGGCTACGAGTAATAACAGTGACTTACAGCATATCTGAGCGTTTTCACATGCTTGACATTGGCAACATTTTGAAGACCACATCCATTAGGCTTCAGAAGGAAAAGCTGACCATTGGAGAATGTAAGGATGAACTCATGGTGGCCATTGGACAGTTCACACTTGTGCTTGATGGTGAAAGCCACAAGGCACACACTGTTTCTAATGCTGATGCTGACAGAGACAAGACAAACTTACTCAGGGGGTTAATTTAAGAGTTTGAAATCAGATATGACTCCCTGAAGTCATGTGATCATTTCTTAGTATTTGATCCTTCAATATGGCCTCAGGAAATGCAAGACCTCTACAGTTTTGGAAACACAACAGTTTGCAGCATTCTCAAGAAATATGAGGCCACAAAGACACCACTGTGACAGAATGGATGCGCTTAAAGCAGGCAGGAAAACGCCTGGGAGCCTCTTCTGTGTGCATTCAAGTAACCCAGATGCTTACTCCAACATCAACAAGGTGGTTAAGCTGTCTCTTACTCTGCCTTTAAGCAGTGCAGCTTGTGAATGGGGATTCTCACATCTCAACATAATAAAAACCAAGTACAGATCTCGTCTGTCACATGCTCATCTCTCAGCCCTGATGCACATTCACCTGTCAAAGCAGACCACAGAGACATTCGCCCAAGTGGTACCCCAGATACCGTACCTCCCGCCGCCCAACCGCACACTTCTTCGGGTTGGCCATGAGCCCGGCCTGCCTCAGGGACTCGAGCACTGCCCCCACCTGCTGCACATGCTGCTCCCACGTCTCACTGTGAATGATAACATCGTCCAAGTAGGCAGCAGCATATGCAGAGTGGGGACGCAGGACCCGGTCCATGAGCCGCTGAAAGGTGGCTGGGGCCCCAAACAACCCGAAAGGAAGCGTGACAAATTGGTACAAACCGTACGGAGTGGAGAAGGCCGTTTTTTCCTTAGACTCTTGCGACAGGGGAATCTGCCAATAGCCCTTGGTTAAATCCAGTGTCATGAAAAAGCGAGCCGTGCCCAGCCGATCCAGGAGTTCGTCAACCCGGGGCATTGGATAAGCATCGAATTTGGACACCTCGTTAACCCTGCAGTAGTCCACACA